>NW_017385987.1:2054762-2122718 GCF_000237925.1 Schistosoma mansoni | reverse complement strand
GTGGTCTAGCTTCAATTGACTCACGCTTTCAACAATTTTTATACTCATCAGAATATAAAAAATATTCTTATTATTATTAGTGACTCTGATTTACTTAGTAACGAAATTGTTCATTGATTTCAGACTAACTAACTTGATGGCACTTTCCGTATAGTGCTAGGTCAATTGTATTATCACTTTTATTGAAGAACAATATCTCAAAGAAAGAAGAATGATTTGTGAGGCATTTTATCAATTCTGATGTGTCTGCCTAGAAGAATGCCTTATATTTAGTACTCTTTAACAGTCAAAAATCTACGCAACGATGAACATGTAAGCTCGAACTTTTCACCATCACTTTCATGTCTTAAGCAAGGATAATTAAATACGTGAACATCATAGTAATTATATGTCAGACAAAGGGATCAATAAGAATGGCTGTCAATTGCTATATTTATATCACAGTAGTGCTGAGGTACAAAAGAACACGACTGTAAGTATTGTTGTGACAACACCAACATGTCATAATACTGACTTTGATCAACCGTAACAAATCCTTGGTGATAAAAAAACTCGGTTTTCTAAAGAAGCATTTAACCCATCAGAAAGGTTGTACACAAGAGACAGAGTTGGAAAGAAGGGACTAATAATTAGGGAGTTCCATAATATATGTCAAAAACCGCGTAAAGCATACCATAATACATAGGAGATAAAACAGCATAAAAATCAAGTGAGCGACTGCTTAAATATTCGAATTGTTATTCAGTTTCTATTAAAGCTATTCAGTTTCTTACCAATAGTTAACCGGTACTAAAGGTGACGTGATAGACCTTTCCACAAATACTAACTCTTTTGTTAGTCTTCCTGGTACATAGTTATTTTAGTGTATATTTCTGGTCCAGATTTTATAAAAATAGTGATATATTAAACTCATAGTAATCTACGTAACTTACCGTTCAATGAAGGCTTTCATGTTGATGTGACTTGGCTGTTCGAACCACTTATTTCTATTTGAGATTATTTGTTGTACTGTGTAAAACTAAATTTCTTAGTTTTGGTTTAGATAGTTGTTTCGTGTACCAAAAGAACACGTTTTCTTTAAAATGTTTATGCTGTATATTTGGTGAACAAGTTTAAAAAAAAGATAATTTATTCGTTCCTAACTTTTGATTGGTGCTTTTTATTCAACCAATCGGAAACCAGCAATCTGCTCCAGTTTCAAATGTCTCCTGGATCAAAACAACTTGTTTTAATCACATCTATTAAAAGTGAACAAGATTAGTGATACTTAAAACCCGTACATGGATGAGAGAAATCAAAATTTAAAGACCCTAATTCTTACTACTTTTTAAAAAGTAAGAATAATGAGACTCATTGTTTGTTTGTATTTTACATATCCGAACTATTGTGTTACCATGGTGAAGCTTTTAAAACAATGTTTACATCTTCCTTTTTGAAACACTGATCTAAAGAACTTAAGGTAAAACAATGATAAGGTATTACTGGCTTTGTAGATATTATTAAAATGATAATTTTAGGGAGTTGTTTCATCATTTAATGACTGAAGCCAATATTTTTGAATGGTGATTAGCAAGCAAAATAGAATATAGTCTAGAATACAGTTCATTTGTTGATGAATTATACAATTATTTTTACTATTCTGATTATTTCATGACAAGAGTAATTCGTCAAAATAATTAGCACTAGATATGTATCTTCATAACCTACTATACTATATTTCAGAAACAATAAATTTAGGATATAAATAAATGGACAGTGGCGCAATTTAGTGGATTGTTTGAAGTTATACATTAACACTGTTGGATGCCGGATCAGTGGTTTAGAGGTTAAGTTTTCGCAAGCGGGATCGTCGATGCACACTGCTTAAGAGTTCTATACTATGACAAAACGGCTGTCCAGTGCTTTAATTGACTCATGGATTCAACTATCAAATTACTATAATATCCACAAAATCCCCTTTCTGATATAAATGAATTCTCAACTACTTATTCATATACATGCTACAGTCAATTAATTAAGATCATGTTAATTTACGCCTCAGCTATTAAGTCTATTGGCTTTATATCCTACGTATGATTGAAATATTAGTTTGATTTAAATATACTTTGAAAAATTTATAACCTGTAGGTAAAGTTGAGACAGAAGTAAACATGCGACTGAAATAATCATTTTCTGACATTGGTTGATTATAAAAAGTGGCTTAAACCAAAAATCACCAGAAAAAATTAATGGAATATAAAATATAATTATGTAAATGATTATTTCAGTCACGAAAATAAAAGTATTGACTTAACTATGATAGACTCTATGACTCTTGGACAATAGAACAGTTATAATTTTGTGAATAATGTTAAAATCTGAAATTTTTTCATGTCATGAATATACTTTCATAAATGAATTATGCCACATGATTCCTTATGTCTGAAAATATTGGTAAGAAACTGTATAAGAAATATGATTCAGCTTTTAAGTAATTCATGCTCCAACTGCAAAAATGAAGCAACTTATTTATGATTGACCAGTCACTAAGTATTGACAAATATTATGTAACACAAGTCCTTTTTAACGTTGATCGGATTCTGTCGACCAAGTTTTAATCCGACAAATAGTCTTAATGACTTAATATCCCATTTGTAATACTTAGATATGATGTAGTTGTGTGAGGTGGTCAGCAGGATATCCTGAACCTAGCTCCATGCTGTTTGTTACTCGTTAGCAAGGTGTACCATTGATCTTGAGGAGAATGATGCGCCCTGGAAGATTCAACCCCATAACACCCATCTCCACAATCAGAAACGTTATCACTGGGCCAGTCGAGTCACAAGTACTATCAGTTGATACCTTACATCTCAGAATAATAAATGAAATATCGAGTCACTTAGATTAGTGGTAATGTTGCAACTTGTTCGATAAAATTTGATCAACATTAAGAAAGATTTAACACACATGACATTAGTCATTACCCGATGATCAATCAAATGTAATTGCATCTCAATCCTACAGATGGTCAGCTGCACAAATAGCTCAGTGGTAACGTATTTCATTGTGGAATTTGGTGATATAGGATCGAATTCACTAGGAAGCATCAGTCTCCTCAAGATCATAGGTATACCTTGCTGACGAGTGCCAAACAACATGAAATTTAGGTCCAGGGTTTCATATCAGTTACCTCCAACCATCACTTCAATGTACTTCACATACTAATGAATGAACAAAGTGTCATTAAATTCTAAGTTTGATCTACTAATAAATATTTCAACCCTTTAAGAATTTGATATTCCATCATACCCAAATTTACTATTTCGTGGACCAGAGGAAATAGAATCTATGTAGCTTCACTTTCACAGTAGTGATAAAAAGGTAAGATTCGTCAGAAATTACCCCAGTGATAAAGATTTTCCAAAATAGTGCTCCCTCATATTGTAATTGTGATTTCTGCTCAACTATCTTCCCTTTTAATTCAATGTGATGATTAATCATTGTAACATTTTGTTTTTTTCTTTCCAGTGTGATATTTTATTCGGTATAACATTTATTCATTTGAGTGTGATGTTTATTCTTGCATAAAATTAACGTGAACTATGCTCAGCACGATATACAACGTGTGATTTGTTATAACTGTGAGTAGTTTTCCTCTATGTGATTTTTTTCTAATTAACAATCGAAATGGGTGTATAATCATGAGTGTATTTTCGAGTAGGTTTGTCATTGTGTAGTAGGAATAATAAATCTTTACTTGTATCAGTCTTGGTGTTTATAATTCACATCGTGAGAATCTTAGTGGTTTGTTGTTTCAAGAATAAGTGATATATTAAGAATAATTTCGTTACCTCAGAAAAAATTCCCATCCAATATTTACGTTTTCACAATAAAATTATCGATCGAAGAAATTGGATTTACATACTCTCAAATGTTATTTACGGAAAACACAATTCTAACATTCGCTTCATTAAAACCAAATGAGAAATTCCATATGAACAATTAAATCATTATCAGAAGGGGTTTTGTAGATATTATAGTAATTTTTAACAGTTGAGATCATGCATCAATTGAAGCTAGATCACCATGGAAAACCTGGAAGCACTGGACGGCCGTTTCGTCCTATTGTGAGACTCCTCAACAGTGTGCATCCACGATCCGGCCTCGCGACTGTCATTAAATTATTTAAAGTTTAAGATGGTTATGGAATATTATTTAGAAAATCTAGATTGAAAAAGATCAAATTCCTAACTAGATTTGAATGATATTTTTTATGAGTTGAATAAAAGCAATTGGTTTATTTGAAATGAAAATAAAAATGGTAATGATATACACCAGTATTATGTCGGGTAATGATTTTTATACATATTGTTTATTGACTTTTCCTTTCAGTCTATTCAGTTCATAACTTTTTTCAAATTCCATAGTCTATAAAAATTGTTTGTAATATCATTTTGAACATATTGTTCGCTCATTCGAGCTCACATTCTCAACAAATTCATGAAGCAAAACTAGATGGTTGAAGTAGTATTGACATGTTGACAATGTTGAATATTGTTTAAGCGTCCATCTCTTCTGTGATCTGTGTCTTATGTTCCCTGTGTGTCATGTTACTAGTTACTGTAACTGGTTTTAGCTGTGACATTTATTTAAATGTTCCGTGATGAAGTTGTAGTGTCATCGCTGATAAATCTGGGAGTAATGTCAGTCATCTTAATTTCACTGAATTTTCTAGTTATAATCTTCGACAAATGTTTTTCAAAATCTCTACGCTACAATTTCTATACTTATCTATGAGGTAAAAGAATATAACCAAGCTATTTCAATGTTTTAAAGGACGATAATGTTCCTATTGTGTAATCATGTGTTTTTTAATTTGTTATTGTTTGCATTTCTTTCTTAATGAATCTGCTTTGCAACAGTGATAAAAGAAAAAAAATCGTTAAACTTGAAAAAATGAAAGAATCCCTGGTGTTTAAGTCATTTAACCTTATTCTCTGTATTATTGTTTTGACTGAATTCATATCCATACAAAGCTTTTCCGTGATGACTTGATATCTGTCGTTCAAGATTCATGGGGTTTTACATTATTTAGTATTATCAGTAGATAACAATGAAGAGTATGATAATTATTTCACATAGTTGATTAGAATGGAAATAATTGACTGTGTATTCTACTTTGGGAATTTATGTTTTTATAATTAATTACTTTTTTGTATTTATTTTGAAGTAGCGGTTTCAGGTAGTCGGCAGGAAACCCTGGACTTAGGTTTCATGCTATTTGACACTCGTCGGCAAGGTGTACTTGTAATCTCAAGGTAACTGATGCTCCCTGATGGGTCTAATCACGTGTCACCTACCATCACGGTCACAGACGCTACCACTGAGCAATCCGGGCCGTAAATGACCTCTAGTAAGACTGAGATATAGTTACAGTTGTTTGAACGCTGGGTTTACTTACTTTACTTGCTTACTTACGCCTGTTACTCCCAATGGAGCATAGGCCGTCGACCAGCTTTCTCCAACCCACTCTGTCCTGAACCTTCTTTTCTAGTTCTATCCAGTTTTTGTTCATTCTTCTAATGTCGGCCTCCATTTCTCGGAGTAATGTGTTCTTTGGTCTTCCTCTTCTCCTTTGACCTTCAGGATTCCATGTGAGGGCTTGTCTTGTGATGCAATTAGGTGATTTCCTCAAAGTGTGCCCAATCCACTTCCAGAGCTTCTTCCTCATTTCTTCCTCTGCTGGAATCTGGTTTGTTGTCTCCCACAGTAACTTGTTACTGATAGTGTCCGGCCAACTGATCTGAAGTATTTTGCGTAGACAACTGCTGATAAACACTTGTATCTTCTGGATAATGGCTTTCGTAGTTCTCCACGCCTCCGCCCCATACAGTAGAACTGTCTTCACATTTGTATTGAAAATTCTGACCTTGGTGTTAGTTGACAATTGTTTTGAGCTCCAGATGTTTTTCAGCTGTAGGTATGCTGCTCTTGCTTTGCCGATCCGCGCCCTCACATCTGCATCCGATCCACCGTGTTCATCAATGATGCTGCCCAGATATGTAAAGGTTTCCACATCTTCCAAAGCTTCTCCGTCAATTGTAATTTGATTGGTGCATATTGTATTGTATCGGAGAGTCTTGCTTTTCTCTTTGTTTATATTGAGACCTACTGCTGCTGAGGCTGCGGCTACACTGGTTGTTTTCTCCTGCATTTGTTGTTGCGTTTGTGATAGAAGAGTCAGATCACCCGCGAAGTCTAAATCGTCAAGCTGCCTCCTGCCTGTCCACTGTATTCCGTGATTTCCTCCAGATGTTGACGTCTTCACAATCCAGTCGATCACCAGGAGAAAGAGAAAGGATGAGAGTAAGCAACCTTGCCTAACACCGGTCTTTACTTCAAACGATTCGGTGAGTTGTCCTCCGTGGACGATTTGGCAGTTTATTCCATCATATGAGTTCCGTATGATATTGACTATCTTCTCAGGCACGCTGTAGTGTCGAAGAAGCCTCCATAGTGTTGTCCTGTCCACGCTATCAAATGCCTTCTCGTAGTCGATGAAGTTGATGTAGAGTGATGAATTCCATTCAATTGATTGTACCACAACGATCCGTTGAGTTGCGATTTGATCTGTGCACGATCTATCCTTACGAAATCCAGCTTGTTGATCTCGAAGTTGGGCGTCCACGGAATCCTTCATTCTGTTTAACAATACCCTGTTGAAGACTTTTCCTGGTATTGAGAGAAGAGTGATGCCCCTGTAGTTGTCGCACTTGCTGAGATCGCCTTTCTTTGGTAACTTGATCAGAAGTCCTTTTTCCAGTCTATTGGTACTTGTTCTTCATCCCAAATCTTACTGAAGAGGATGGGGAGTATCTTTGCAGTTGCTGCTACATGTGCTTCCAGTGCCTCTGCTGGATTGTTGTCTGGTCCCGCTGCTTTGCCGCTCTTGATTTGTCTGATGACCATGCTGATCTCTTCAACTGTTGTTGGGCCAACATCGATTGGGAGGTCTGTGGGTGCTGCTTCGATGTTGGGTGGGTTCAGTGGAGCTGGTCGATTCAAGAGTTCTTTGAAGTGTTTTACCCACCTGTTCCGTCGTTCTTTAATGTTGGTGATTAGTTTGCCTTCCTTGATTTACACTGGTCTTTCTGGCTTACGGTAATTTCCAGCAAGTTTCTTCGTTGTATCATACAGTTGTCTCATGTATCCCTCTCTTGCAGCCTTTTCCGCTGTCATCGCTAAATCTTCCACATATTTACGTTTGTCGGTTCTGATGCTCCTCTTCACGTGCTTGTTTGCCTCTGTGTATTCGGCTTGTGCCTTGGCTTTTTCTGTTCTTGTTCGGCTGATATTGATTGCTGCCATCTTCTTCTTCCTCCTTTCTTCAATCTTATCCAGTGTACCAACAATGGTCCATTCCTTGTGATGGTGCTTCTTGTGGCCCAGAACCTCCTGACATGTTGAAATGATTGCCTCCTTGATCCCTTTCCAGTTGCTTTCCATGGTAGTTCCCTCTCCATTGAGTAAATCATGAAAGGCCTGGAACCTGTTGCTGAGGGCTATTTTGAATTTGTTGAGTTTGTCAGCATCTCGAAGAAAGGCCGTATTAAACTTTTGTGATGTTGTCCGCCCCGTTGTCCAGTGCTTCTTAAGTTTTAATTTCATCATCCCATGACGTCTTCGTATCCAGTGTTGTCCATTCCAACCTTGACATTGAAATCTCCCATCAGAATGGTCAGGTCCTTGGTTGGGCACTTCTCGAAGATTGACTACAGCCCAACCCTCCTCCTTTATCCGGGCTTGGGACCGGCAGTAGCCCCCGGAGGAGCTACAGGCGGAGTTTTGAACACTGGGTAATGACCAATAACATATATGCCCAGTCCTTCTTAACTTTGATCGGATTCTATCGACCAAGAAGCAATGTGGTCACTAAACCTACGTGACTCAACATCGTGTGCATTCTGTCGAGATGAAGTGGTACTTGGAGGAAGTCACCAGGAAACCCTGAATTTAAGTCACTTGTCTTTTGGCACTCGCCAGCGTGGTGTTTTTTTTGTTTTATTCATGTCATCAACAAGTATTCTATTCCATGTTAATAATTCATAATTACTGGAGTGTTATATATAATATTGTTCCTTAAAATATCTGATAATTCATGTTAAATCATACCAGGTTTATTTAAGAAAGTATTAATAATTATCTTGAATGTGAAATGTTCATTAAAACATAAAAAATATGAAGGACCGATATCTAGAGACTATTGGAAATGCATTTTCAATAAATATTTTGGATTTTCAACTTGAAGAAAACTAAATTTGTTTTCTCATTATGAAATGTATACCATAAGAGATTCATACTACCTGATTTTTCAGTTGGAAATCATCAGGCACAAACAAAGTATAAGTCATAAAAACTGTATACGGTACTATTATTTATTTATTTATTTATTTAAACACATAAACATTGATACAAGGAGGCACCAAATAGATATGCGCCACATAAATCATTCGATTTGGGTGAGGACTGGGATACTGTCCAGGTGCTCAAACTAAAACAGGTGGTTTTCTTAGGAAGCCACACCCGGAGCCTTTCACCTGAAGGCCTAATTCACAAGGCAGTGGAGCAACGCAAGGAGATGCAGTTCCATGGTAGCCCGTGACCAACAATAAGTTCATACGCCATTTGTTCCCTTAGGATACTGGAGCCCGTGTGCACCATTGGTTTGGAATCAGGGTTTTCCAACTCCCCTAGGTGGGTCCTTCATATCCACCGATCCGGTTAAAGCGCCGGACATTCGCTTTTCGTCCTCTCAATTTCGTAAACAACACCCCCGCCACGAGAAGGCAGTGGGTAGGACTTCCTTGGCAGTGGTTTTATGCATGTGGCCATGTGAGAGCATTTCGAGAGGAAGAGCTGACTCTTCCCACTCTCGGCCGTACCAGGGTCTAGTCCGGTCTAGATGACTTGATTGAGATGCTGTGGTGGGTTGTGCTCGAGTCGTGGCTTATTGACAAAACGAAGATTACAAATTACCTGTTAAGTAACAAAGAAATAGAAGCAATAGTACCTATTGAATTCATAAAAATAGGGACTTCATTTATAACATAATTTAGCGTTCATAATTTCTACGATGGTAACAAAGAAATGTATTTGCTTCATTGCAAATAATTTGCAATTCTAACCTGACATCATGGTACTACTGTAATAAACTTGTTTTAAATATTTTGTTATGGGATAATGTAGTTTCCAGGGTCAGTTAATACCCATAGTCATTTTAAATAAGCGTAAACTGTATTGGAAAATATATGAAAACAGCAAGCGTGATAACATAACATTTTTGGAGAATTTAGTCCATGGAGTCCCAATCAAATAAATTTTTTGATCTAAGTATCTTAAAATTTCCCGGTTGAGTAAAGAAATAAAACATTGTGGTTCGTCCCTATCAAAGGCCCTACGTACTAATTTACGGCTTTTTTATTAACGGTGACAAAATATCAATTAGTCAACAGTAATAAGTTGTTCTACCTTAATTTTCAACTAAATCTTTATCTTCTAGTCAAAGTTTGGAGATCTGAATAGAATACAGCAAATTGATTAGTGAATTATACTAGTCATCGTATTAAAATTTATGGACAAACAGTGATGTCGATAAATAATGGGAACTTCTGTTCGTTTATTTTCATCCAAACTATCGACTGAGGTTAGACATTAACACCGTTGGATGCTGGCTCAATGGTCTAGTGGTTAAGCGTTCTCTCGCAAGTCCGAAGGTTTTGGGTCCGAGTTCCACGTGCGAGATTGTGTGTGCACTGCTGAGGAGTCTTATACCAGGAGGAAACGGCCGACTAGTGCTTCCAGGTTTTCTCTTGTGTTCTAGCTTACTTCGACTTGTAATTTCAACTGTGAAAATACTACAATCACTATAAATCTTCATACTGAATTTTGAATTTAACATTAACTATAATAATAATAACATAAAATCAATATGTTTTCATTTCCTTCTTCAGGAAAATATTCAAATCTTTATAGCTTTTATCATCATTTTGTATATAATCCATACTTATCAACACAATCATTCATTATATTGTCAATAAAACAAAGTTTTTTCTGAACCACACCTTACATCTTAAAGTATGTTCATTTGGTACTAAATTAAGTAGTAGATATCTTCCTTTGTATGAAACATATTAAACATGTATAATTTACTATTATCGCCAAGTATGACAAGAAACGTTTTAGAAAATAAGAATAAGAATTTTACATTTTTTTTTTATCTTTATTTGATGAATTATGGATGACTGTTGTAATTTCTACGTTTACTTTAGAAATTACATTAAACCTTAAAATCAATTAAAACCACCTAAATGTATGTTTGAGGTAAAGATTATCCTCAGTTGTAAGAAATCCATATGGATTAGATTGCTGTAAGTTCGTATTTGTTGAAACAATCGATTGCCTCGAGATATGATGTATAAACATAACTAATTACAGAGCGAACTCACAACTGAAACTATTTTAATAATATTGAAGTCCTATAGCCTATTTGAATCCCCTATCGGACTAGAACTTTACACAAATCATAGGTATATCTCAATAAATATGTACAGTTAACATCCTGGATATTTTATAGAGTTTTTTTAATCAGATTATAAATTTCATCCTGATCTTTTCTCTTTGTCAACTTTAGAATATAGATAAATAAACAAATGAATAAAATGTTAGAGGTTATAACTTTCGTAAACACACTAAATTTGTGTGAAAACACCTTGGAGAAAAGATGACTTATTTCTAGATTCTGATTTTAATGTGGTTAAATATTCAAGTTATTGTTTATGACAGGAATCAATTTCAAACCAATAAAATAAACTTCTTAAAATCTGTATCATGATTTAAGGTCAAATTTAATCCCTTTTACTTATCTCTCTCACTTGAGTCCACTAATATTGAAACCATAAATCTAAGTAAAATTTAACAATAACAGAATAAAACACCTATGAACATTGATACTTTATAATTGATTAATCGGAAGTTCACCTCTTAGGATGAAGAAAGTCTTTAATGGATATATTAGTTAAGAATCAATAACTTGTTAAAAAAAAGGTATGGTGAAGATAAAAATGTAGATATAATGATTCATAACTTCTAGTTCGATTAAGAGAATAAATTTTTTAAGTTAAATGTGCTGTCATACTTCAAATTAATAATAGTTTTTCATGCAACTAATTTTACAAAAAAAGTCTATAGTTGAGTACTTAATGAAAGTTCTTTGGATTTAGAAGTTGGTAGTATGTTCTTTTCTCTTGTTTAATATCGTCTCGAAAAGTATTAAAAGTTAGTGAACACTGTAAAACCCTTGATACCTGCTTTGGGAGTACTGAACAATGCATATCTATGAACCTACTAGAGATTAAATTAATGACTCTTAGATCCTGAAGTTACAGAGTTACTTTATGTTATTAAAATGGAATTGAGTGATCTATACTTTCAACCAAGTAGAGGTTGAAGCATGTGTATTGTTAATACTGGATGGTTATTATTGTTATATCACAAAAAACAATATGCTCGCTATCGGCACTGAAGGTCCTAAGTTCAATTTCATGGAGGTTAATGTATGGTCACTTCTATGGAGTCTGTAACAAAGACAGTGTGGAAATTCTTTACTCTCGGGTTGTTACTTGTTCACTGGTTGATTTCACACTATGATGGGAACAATCGCTAAATAAACGTTTAATGATTTATAAAATCGTAAAACTACACTGTATGACAACAATGCAAATTTAATAAAGCATGACATCTGATTATCTTTATAAATACTGTGAATGCTCCTAAAATCAATATATTACCTTTTTACGGACAGATGGTTAACATATTTTCCACATCTGTTTCTGATTACTTTTTGTAAAGTAGGATTGTTTGTTCAAATAGTATATTCCATTGTTTAGTAATAATTTTGTTACTCTAAAAATCAAATAAAAAATAATCAAGCAGTTTCATGTCTAACACTATTTCATTCGAAGAGATTTCTTTATTTATGGGTAAAAAACTGAATTCTCAGTTATGTTGGATAATTCAACATTTATTCAATGTTGTATTTCGGTGGAATTTTTTTGAGCTGAATGGTTTAATCATGCAACTTCCATTGTTCTTCTGAACAACGCTATCACAACAAATTTAGGTAGCAGTGAAGTATTTAAATTTAAGTTAAACATCTATTGAAAATCTGGAAGTGATACAAGGTCGTTTCGTCCCATTTTGAGACTTCTCAGAAATGAACATTCACGATCCCACAACCGAAAATCAAACAAAACAGCATCGGTCTCGCATGCGAACTCTTAACCCTTATACTATCAAGCCGGCACTCAACAGCATTAATGTCTATGTTCATTAAATTCACAACATTGTGTGACCACCTTCCATCGTTTTTGTTGGGTAACTGTCTCAGACCCGACACAAATTGGACTCCACTGGTCAAGAGTTCTCACTAGAACTTCTGAAATTTTCTCCCGGATTACACCTCACTAGTCTAGAGACTAAGATTTAGAGCGAAAATCCGAAGGTCTCCGGTTCATCATCCGGTTGTGGAATAATTGACGAGGACCTCAGAGGTGCCCCATAATAGGATGAAAAGACCGTACAGTGCTTTCAGGTTTTCAATAGTTGTCTAACTTGAATCGTCTGACGATTTCGGTTTAGAATGTCGTTGAAAAAACGGGAAGCGACGACTGCTGAGTACAAAGACGATGAACAAACATTAGTTGCACATCGAGAACATAAGTTGTTACTTCTGGGAGTATGACTCCGAACGTAGTTCTACGATAGAAATGCTAACGTCGGGGTAGTTGAGACTATGCTATTACTATCAGCGTGCAGGAATTTCGCTCGACTGCTTGTACTGATGGTTCGTGTACATCGTATTTCGCTAAACCGCCAGTTTACTTAGCAAGTTGCAGCTTGTTTGATTTACGATCAGCCAGCAAATAAGTTGAAAATATCTGACATATGGTAACAGGGGAATTGAATGGTAATGAATAATCAGTCTCATAGAGCCATTGCTGTGATAGATGGTTCAGAACATAATGAAAAAATCAATCTTAGAGAAATGGCTTATTAGAATTAAAAGCATCTACAGACACAATAGGAGACGATATCCCAATGAAAAATGTGTGTGATATGATAACATAAAAATGACCTCAGCTACGTCAATGTGTGTAATAATCCGGCAAAATAACACAGATAAAAATGGAACAAACTTACATCAGGAAACTTTTACGATACTATATTATAAAAAATAGTCCAGTAAGTTCCAAATGTTACAATGTAAATGTAATGTTCATAATACTATAATCCGATGAGTGAGTGAAAAAAATGCGGAAATGTCACAATTTAATGTCGATATGAACAGTAATAAAAATTTCCCATTAGGCGATAATATTGCGATAAACTGATTAAGAAAATATGATAATTATTGCAACTATGATGGAATAATCCCTGAAGTATATGAACGAGAAGAGTTGATACGTGCACAAAACACCTATAAGATAATATGATTTGTGTGTGTATCCATGTCCTTACTGTCCTGGCATCGCTGCCTGAATCGGGTTCGAGAGATTGAGTCGTCTACATTTCTCGTCCACTAAGTTAACTACTTGAATTCATTCATCGAATGTATAGTCATAATGTTTACTCGTCGATGTAGTTTGCAGTTTGCACTAGGTTCAAAATCGGGTTTACCACTTTTGTGGTGCAGTAACTGACTCCGATTTGACTGAACGATGATGTTAAAGAAATACATATGCTGCCAACCCTCGTATATAATTATTGACTTAATTTGCGTTAGAGAATAACGGAATACAATAAGCCAAATACGAAAATGAATTTCCAATACGTATATTTCATACATTTGTTGATCCCGACAGACAATCAGGGAAACAAAGCTGAGAAGTAGACCGTAGATAGCAAGCGTGCCAACTCTATTTGACAAAGTGTAGCTCAATATTCATAGTCAGACAAAAATAAGCTATAGACATGTGATGAATAGCGTAAGCGATAAACACAAATATGCATGCATATAATAACAGTCAAGGTTTTAAGCGAATAATCGACAAACTCAAAATGTTACTCAATAAGAAACCCATGTGGGCTTGATGTAGTACCACACACCAACAATTTATCTTTAAAAGTTTCATTTCGGATAAATAATGTTAAGTCAGTCGTATACATATACTCAGAAAAAAACACATGAATAATGACTTTTTGAACGGCATAATATGAATCTATGTTATTTTCGTACATTTTAATCCTCTGACCATAACCTGTAATATTTAAATGACAGAATAACTTATAAGATTTAATGTTCTTTTATGGGAAAGGATTCAATTACCAACTAATGTAAACATATACCAACCTAGTGAAACGATAAGTTATGGGAATCAAAATAAAGTTAAGAAGATTAATTAAGAAAGGAGAGTTATGAATTATGTTCAAGGTTGTTAATCGTTAACAATTTATCTAACCATTGATTTTATTCAAATAAGTCGATACTTTCTGTCAGCGTATCATTCATGTATACAATGGGAATGTTATTCCTTCAGTTTGAGACATTGACATAACGTTTGAAGAAAATTACATTGAATGGAAATAAACTCAGTTATTTAAAATAAACTCTTTATTGTAACTTAGTAACAAATAATGTTATCACGCAAACAAAAAGAATTAAAATGAAATTATAGCCTCCAAAATGATCATCTTTTTACGGTAACCTATCTGACAATTTCATTAATATGCATCATTTATTTTCAACTCTCATATTTATGATATGCAACTATGGTTCTATATCAGGCTGAAAAAGTGTAAGAGAACTTCAGATTAGAATAAAATAATTATTCCCCCCTTATTTATTTAGTTTCAAATATTTTTTTCAGTTTGCTATCAATCTCTGCTTATTATTCATCTCAGTAATAGTTATATTGCCTTTATAAAGGCTGTTTACCAAAAAATTGTCACATTTAAGTCTATAGGTAATTGTGAGAAATCTTTATTTAACTACTTCCAATAAATTCAACTAATCAATCACTTACAATTATAGTTACAATAAATTTCTTTCCCATATTATTGGGAATAGGAAGGAGATTCGATTGTTACAATATAAGTTGCCGTACATGAATGAAAATTCTTATACCTTCAGCTGATAGAATCACTTATCGGAAAACTTTACAACAAAGTCCTCAAGTAATCAAATCTAAATATGCCTGACAAGTGTAAATTTGTGTATCACTGCAACTCAGTAACAGTATATAAACAATAAAATTGTAGATCACACGGCAGTTCAGTGGATGTAAATAATGGTATATTCAAGACAAAAGAATTAGAGTTCCTATTTATGGTTTATCCGTTTGTTTTCGTCTCACACTTTCCAAATCTATGTAACTCCATTATAGAACGTCTAGTCGATGTTAGTCATTTTGTAGATAAAACCAAACATCTAGAGCGGTTTATCGTTCCCCAATTGGGTTTAATCTCGTTTCTTACATGTAGCAGAAGCTATGAAGATACGAAACTATAACCCTATTTTATATGTTCTGAAGAAACTCATAACACTCATATACCTCACTTTGCTTAATACGCCTTAAAAAAGATTTTACTGATTTTTCACATCTTTTATTTTTTTGCCTTTCTTTTATATTATTCATCATCTAATTATTTGCACACTTCCTATTGTGTAATTACAAAATATTCTGATTTGAAATGCTGAAAGATTCAAATGGAAGCATTATAGTTGTGTGAATATTCTCTTCTTTGTCTGTCTTTTGAAGAAACGTGAGATAAATACATTGAGATCCATACTTCTTACGTATAGTAGATGGCAAATGAGTTCGAAGGAGACTTGAGCAATTTAAGATGGGTAGCAGATACTAACTACTGGAAAACATTTACAAAATATATATTTAAATAACGACAAGTTGGGTATATATTAAACAGGAATTTATTAGAATATTGAGCAATCACTGCTGAAAATTTCTAACTAAAAAAATTTTATGACGTTAGATTGTTGTGAATTACTTAGAATTAATGACTAACTATGAAAACTACATTTTGTAATATGAGCGCGCTCACTTCTCAATCTGTGATTACTGACATGTAGTTCGTGTACCTTTCATATTCCCGTAATCATAAGCTGTCGTTTAACCTACAAACTGTTGTTATATCTCATTTTATTCCGAAGTTGTTCTAACTTAAAAATAAGTTGTATGTTCTAGCTACACTAAATGCCCAATTTTGAGACTTCTTAATTTCTTCTTTGTTGTGCGTTGTGGCCCAGTTAGTCATATATTTACCATCTACCTTTTAGATGAACATCGAATATTGTTTTCCAGATCATATATACAGTTTCCCAACAACATTCATCTACTCTTCTCCTCGTAACCAACTAGCGTCCGTGTAGTAGGTCATTAGTCGGAGAATACAATAGTTTCTGATCCCAAGATCAAATTAATCGCAATCGAACTCATTTTAAGTAGCCTCCCTATCAGAAGTGTTAACTATTTCAGAGACAGCTTCCATACATATTTTGTGGCTATAATCTGACTTTAATTTTAGTAAATGTATAAATGTGCTATGAATATAAATTTTCCATTTAACTCCATATATTACACCTGAGCATTGAGTGAATTTGTACTTTGTTATTGAATTATACTAAATAGACTAATATAAAGCCGTTCTGTGTCATATGAATTAGTATGTCATATTTGGCTAAGTGTTAGACTTAGATTAGGTTTAATAACTAAGAAATAGAAATATTAGTCGTCTGCTGTCCAAACAACCAACTCATAGAGGAGGTTGAACCTGAATATTATTGGTTAAAAATAGACAACTTCAATGTTCTGAAGTTCTATTGAAAATCAACATCAATTTCCCATAGATTATGCAAAGATCATTTTTTTAATCCCAAAAGAGAAGTCATTTATTCCTGTGAGGGATTTCAAAGATTTCCTCCAACTATTTTGTACTAAAAGGCTTTACTATCGGCAGGCAAATTTAAGTGAAATAACAATCATATTGTTTTTTATCACTTCAGTTTATCTCTCCTAGAACCAATATCTTACTGTTTATATATATATATATATATATATATATATATATATATATATAAACAGTTAAGCTCATGAGAAAAGTGACCTAATTAAATAAAATCAACTGTAAAAGAATGTCACATGAATAAATAATGAAAGTAAAACTTAATCTGATGAGATTCTGGTCAGATTCGTTAAAAAGGTCACGGAAATGAATATCATGAAAGTGGAAACTATTTGTAGTAAAACTGAACCGGCATGCAAATTAATACTATATGATAGCCCTTATGATTACCATAGTAATTCAATAAAATAAAAATACAATCTATTTTGGACATAGGTTTCTCATTACATCTCTTTTAAAGCTTACTTTAATAGATCTACGAATATACTTTTGTGAATTGGACAGATTAATTGTTTGGACGTAAAAAATAACAATACAGGAAAGGAATTGACTATTTCCACTAAAAGTGCTCTCATCCAACTTAATTATCTGATCTTTTGACTATTATATTTATATATACTTTATAATTGTTTTTTATCATTACAATTCTCATCAAACATAAAGCACTACTGACCTAACCTTCTGTTCTATTTAACAAAATCTTCACTCAGATAATTACATTACAGACTTAATTTATAAGAGTTTAAACTATCGCGATGTTGAGATTCTCAACTGAATCCTGATCAGTTTTAGTTGGTATATGTGTCTTTTGAGTGGATAGCCTTGACGTAGTCATTTGCCACAAACATTATGGAAGAGATGGATTGCGGTTAGTAGTGTAATGAAGGCCTCATGTTTCGTCCAGTTTGGTGCTCGTCAGCCGAATGTACCTAGGTTGGTGTCTGAGTGTGAGGATCAACACAAGGCTAAAAATACATCCAGCTGAAGAGTGCCAAATACAATTAAACTGATTACAGGTTCAGTTTTATCTTCCAACAATCATTTTATTTTTCTTACACAAATTTTAACAGATTGTTGACGTTTATGTTGAATTACACAAAATCATCTACATTTCTGATATTGATCTGTTTGGTATTCATTTAGATCATAATCCAGATTATGACATAATCATGTATATTTTTCCCTACACTTTTCAATATTTAAATTATTTATCGGCTTTATTTGCTAAAATACATCATACATTTTCACCTACCAATCGTTAATCATTTCAATATCATCATTATCGAAATATCAATGTAATTCAGTTATCATCTTCATGTTCATATATCACTTTCATTCGAAATAAAATGAAACTATTTTTCTGTTTATATTCTGTTGTTTCCAGTCAATATCTACTTGGATTGCCAAGGTTAATTAAGTTGCGGATATACTATTGGTGTATGATAAATAGTTATACAAAATAACAACTACTTATAATAGATATGAATTTTCTTTTTCACCTATTTATGTTACATGTTTTGATTTTTCAGGACTGAAATATGAAATCATTTGTTCATAATTTCAAGTTAGAAACTATTCATAAAATCCCTATCCACTACATGACGTCATCTGATAAACTAACTGAATTTAACAGATATTGTTTTACCATATAAGGTACATAGTAAATATTTTTATCCAGTCAAAAGTAAAAAAAAAGAACATTCTAAAAACAATGACTATTAGTAAACAGGATACTGATGAATGAAATGATAAGCAAATATATATTTTGAAATGATTAGAGTTTAAAACTTGTTAAGACTGAAAGCTATCTAAATTAAATCATCAAATGTCTTACACGATGTGATGTAAACAAATTCAGCAGACAGAGTTTACTAAATGTCGACATTTTAATGAAGAAATATCACGTTCACACAAGTCAGATTACTTCATGTGTTCAGTCACTATGAATACGATTGTACAGATTGAGTAATTTAAATTATCGAAAACAAATTTTTTTTTCATTGTGTTGCATTTGATAAATGATAAGGTTGTGAAACATGCTTTATTAAACGAGCGTGACTGTTATCTTTGATAAACCGGTAGTTCATACTGATAAGAACTAAAAATAATTCATTGTCTTCCTGCTTCTAAAAACACAGTACGAAAACCGTAAAAAATGTTTAGGTTTGAGAGGAAATCTCCGGAGTTCTAGTGAGAACCAGTGACCAGTGGAATAAAATCTGCGTGGGGTGTGAGACAGTTACCTAACAAAAACGATGGAAGATCGTCACAAAATGTTGTGGATTGAGTGAATATAAACACTAACACTGTTGAGTGCCGGATCAGTAGTCTAAAGGTTAAGGGTTCGCATGCGAGACCGAAGTTGTTTTGTTTGATTTTCGGTTGTGGGAACGTGAATGTGCACTTGTGAGAAGTCTCACACTGAGACGAAACGACCTTGTATCACTTCCAGGTTTTCAATAGTTGTCCAACTTAGATCGGTTCATCATTTAATTAAAATCCAACAACCTCCAAAACCCCATTCTAAAAGATTGATTATTAGTGATTTTTAATACCTTACTTCTCTGTGTTTAAAATTTATAAAGTGATAATTTATTCTAAAGTTCAGAAACTATATAAAGATGTAGTTATTTTATTATGTTAAGTAAAGTCATACAAATAATTTCATTCTATCGACGTCAATAGGCGATTATTGAGGAACAATATGAAATCTGTCCGATATACAACACAGTAATCTGTTAATATGAATCTGAGATTTCCACCTGGACATTTATGATTTCTGAAGTAAGAAGTATCTGAATAATAGAGATGGACAAGAGGTTGTGAAACATCTTGAATACTACCGGAATAGTTGTTTACTAGATTAAATAGTAAGTTTCATTTTGCAAAACGATTAGGTTATCAGTACCTCTTTAAATACTGAAATACTAAACTAATAAAAAAAAAGAGTTTGATTTCCCATAGTTACAGCACTTTATGACCATTTCTAACGTTTAGTGCTGCATACTTAAGAACCTTTGATTTCAGTGCTCACAGAATAGTGTTTAAAAGCGATACATTTTCTTTTATATGGTCAAGTACTTTAATGAGTGACTAAACAAATGTAAGAAGTATGGTAACGTTGGATGATTTAACTATGTGTATCGTAATTTTTAGTAAAATTTAGTTAATTTTACTTGAAGTACGAGTAACTTAAGGTAACACCAAGATAATTAACACAGTATGCACATATGTCACTTAAAAATGATGAAGTATAATCTTCAATATCAGTGACAGGAAAATTCATATCTTTGAGAAATTCAATTGACAACAAAGGGTCGACACTTAACATGAACTTTAAAAAGACTATCTCCTGGATGATATTCAGTCATATGTCAATAACTGTAGGCGACAAGTATATAAGATAAGTGGTGGTCTCAAAATCATGGCTTCATCACACCATCGAAATCACTGAGTTTATCATTCAGTCCACTGTTATGAAGCCTTAGTTAAAATACATTACCTACTTATGAGTAGTAAAACATGATTCGTAAAATAATGTAACCTTTTGGCTTTGAATTCACACTAATGGCATATTATCAGTCTTAGACGTTTACTAAGGAGAAGCGTCGTACTAAAAATGAAGCGGCCGTCCAGTGACTCCTGGTAATTAGTGGGCATATAACTAGGGTCATTTCGGAATGGAGTGCATTAATTACATTATTTTGGGTCAACGTAGGCTACTGTAATGTAGTTCAGTTTTCTGGTTACAATGGAATTATAAGATCACTAAATGATGGAATCAGTGAAGTAATTACAGACTATATTATTAAAACGTAGTCTATGTCTATTGCAATCTCAAAATTAAACGAAAATCTACCAAGTCTTATTGTTAATATTTTGCCAAATAATATTTGATTTTCTAATTCTTCAAATGTTTTCACTTAAACTAATAACATGCATCTGAGAACATCAGGGTTCAATAGCCTTACCTCTAGCATGATGGACTTGACAATTCTACCAATTTAATATCGAGAACTGTTTTTAGACCACATGCCTCCACCAACAAATCGATTGAAACACATTGTGCTAAATAATTAGTGACTATTCAAATAGAAGATATGAATTTATTTAAATTTCACTGATATGAGTATAAACGTTGGTCACTTATGTATTCGATCACCTTAAAAATCTTATTTAGATGAATGTTGATTAGGCATATTTATTTTTGAAACTTCAGTATCAACAAATTCGATAAAGAAATTTCTTTCAATTATTTCTTTATCAAAAGGAACAAACCCGTTTTATTCAATACTCAAAAACTATGATTTCGTTGAAATAACATAGTTCCATTTATAAAAATTATTATTCACAATGCTTGAAATATTTGGTAATCTTGACTAGATTATGCAACATCATTACATTTCCATTGACATCCACTTGATTAATCTAGTGTATGATCTCATTCACTCATGATCATACATTAGTATAATTTAATGTATATATTAATAGGCTTTGATTACAGTTCAGATTATTGTGAACATGAATCGATTAGTGATTAATGTTCACCTATGAAAATATAAGGATATGCAACCACGATGTAAAGTAAATAATAAACTGAGTAACATTTGAGAATATTATAAATTTTTATGTTTATTTGAACTATCCAATGTTTTTCACATTATTATAATTACTTACTGGACAGGGATTGTGAACAGTGATGTGTACGTCATTTATATTGTCAAAGTTATTTTAATGTAATTTGGTTATGCAACCATTTATCTGAATATTAATCATTAAACGATCTACGATGAGGTTTAATGAAATATTATCCCATTGATCATAAATATACTTGCTTGATTCGAATATTAATTTCCAGCTTGTTTGTAAATTACTAAACAGAGAAATTACTGATCTTCTCTATTTTTGAGCAGGTAGATTAATTATGTGACAGATAAGGACATTACAAGCGTTAATTTAACCAATTAATAACCTAATTAATAGTAATATTCCTTTTTTATTCAAAGTGTTGTAAACTGGTTTCTATAAAGAAAGGAAAATTACAAAAGTCCTTTCCTTTAAGGCTGTTTAAAGTGTCTACAAAGTACTTATCTTAATTACGAGGGTTATATTTAGATTGACCTGATTGTCTACTAATTGGGATATAACAAAAAGTATATTTATTATTAACTTTCTACTCAATTAATTTGAAACTGTCAATTCCAACCTTAACATTCATACCTATAAACTAATCCATATGTTTTATAGATCCGTCAAGACCGTCATGTTGCATCAAACGAAATGTTCGGTAAAACAGTAAAATATCACCACACTATCGCTAATCGAACTTTCCAAGTTTATTGTGCTCAATAAAATATGCACACTAGAAAAACAGCAACATAGGTACATATTCACATTCTTCAGCCTGTCAAAAAGAAATTCAGAGTTGATGGTTTAAATGTTCTTAACAGGAAAATTATGCAACATCTAATGATTTGTAGTCATAATTCTGGCATTTGAAATAATCAGTTAAATAATTAAGTCAATTAATTAACTCATCAATTGAGTACTGTAGTCTCTATATCCTTAGAGAGTAAGGGTTGATGTTAAGCTAAACTAGTGGATATAGCACACCAGTTTCATTTTCCTGGACCTAGAGAAGTATATTAACTTCTCAGCACTTCAAGTCGTTAAAAGAATTGCGAAAAAACGTTAATATTATTGCGGTTAGACCTGATAAAGGATCAGGTATCGTTGATATGAATAAATCTGATTACAAAAATAAAACGGAACCCATTCTCAGTGGTGAAAACAAATTTATGGCTGACCTTGACTCTGATGGATTACGTAAACTAGAAAGAAAAGTAAACTCGAATCTAATGAAATTCTGTAATCTATCTTGTCACTTTTCAGGTTACTTATAACTTGACCTAGTATTTCTGTTTTTGAGAACAATTTTAAATGATATTACATGGTAACATCGTCGGTGTTAACCTTCATCAATCCAGGTACAGACAATCACTAATATTATATCGGTTTATCACTGAATATTAACTAATTAGGAAATATCTCAATTCCAAGTAAGGTTAGTTGAAACCTTAGCAGCTTAGCAGTATTTCACTCAATTAACAGTTGGTGACGCAGATTAAAAAAACGTCACAGCACATGTCACCTAACAATAAATCTAGGTTTACAGCTTACGAATGATCTTTTTCAACCAACTGTGTAATATCACCTAGTATTTTTTTAATTCAATAGAAGGTTGTAAGCAGACGGTTTTCACGGTATAATAATTGATGTTTTCTTGCTTTACTCAAGTTGGAAAAAACAATGATTAAAAGCGTTTCGCTTTATTAAGACGTAAAATTATTCTACATAATTAACATTTTAAAAAAGAACAAAGTGGAAATAAAAAGTGGATATAAAAAAAACAAATAGGAAATCAACATATTTATTAAAAAATCGGAAACATCATTAAAATAAGAATTGAGATATTTCAGTTGGCAATACATTTTGTGTTGTGTAAAATAGAAAAAGGCATAAGATAAGTCAACAGAAATAAATAATAATGTTTCTTCAAGATATAACTGGAACAATTTTCGACAGTTTACAAATAAATGCTTGTATTTAAAATACATCTGTAATATCGGATAAAAGGAAGATAGAAGATTTATGAAAAAAAATAGAGTATAAAAGAAAGACAGAAGTATACATTATAAATGATTGATTAATCTCTGTGGGAATAAGAATGAAAATAATGCTTGATGTAATGGTTTTATTTAAGATCTTATCTAAATAACAAATGAAAAAATAAAATCTGAATTGGCATTACAACAATTTGATATTTTAAACAATGCTCATGATGATTTGAAAGTGTTGTTCAATTGTAGTATATGTAGAAGTATATATTTACTTCAAGTCATTTCGAATTGATTTTCTTCGCGTCTATTGTCTATTTTAAACTGATAAAAAGTACCGGAAAAAAAGAGAATATAAATAACCTTAATGATTTCATTAATATTACTTATAATTTATTTTAAGAGAATGATAGTAACTTTGCTTTATCAAAAGTACTTTTATATTAACAATTAAAAAAGATACTACTCACTAATTCATAAATCTTAACTGTTATCAATAAAATCAGTTTGATGATTATTCATAGTGTAGTGGATTGGCTTTGAGATAATTCATTTGACTTAGTTTATCAATCACCCTGATAACCGTGATTAAATAGATCCCAACAGTGCATGGATTCAAAAGGCAATATGAAGCAGAGACTACAGTTTATTATTGGATAGCACAGATAACAATTACAAGCAAATCAAGCGAATTCGGAGCCCAGGGGCTGTATGTAAGCGAGCGAATACAAAGGCGGATTTATAGTCAAATCGAATCAAAGGGGCAGCGAGACAAAGCAAAGGCTATCAATAGGATTCGAGAACATATATTCATGTTAAAGAGAATGATTCATCGAGCGATATTTAAGAGATTAACATTTGAGTTAGGGATATGTGCGTAGGCTGTCACATGTGACCAAGCATACACGTTTTATACAGACATGATGGTGATCAAAATAATACAAAAAATAGACGAATTGTTACTATCCGAATAACATTGTCTGTTAAGTAAGTTAATAAAAGGGCTTGACAAAATTACCAGTAAGCAAAATTAATTGTAGGTAGGGTTGCTATAATAATTTATTATTCTGCGATAATGTACATTTTGAATTTCCGTGTACTTGTCCTCAATTATCTTTTATTATCATTTTTATTTTTCACTACGTTATAATAGCATGAAATTACACAACATAAACAAATAATTATACAAGTCCTTGAAACATTCACTGTTTATTATTTTTTCTTCCTATAATGTTGCAATTTACTCATTTCTCATGTATGGTAACTTAGCGAAAAAATTATTTAATTGGAAGTTGGAATATCGAATGTTGAAGGCAGTAGTACCATAGATAGCATGAAAGTACTACCAATGGGAAGAAACTTTTGATAAGACTAAAAAGCTTAAAGTAAACAGAACCAGTTCACATAGATGCATGAAAATTACCTTAACTAAAGGAAATATTTTACTGAATGAATAAAATAATTTGCAGACGTTATTGTTATTGATGATATCTGATGAATTGAAAGAAACATAATGTAAAATAAATTTCATTAAAACTCCACAACAATAAAAGATGAAATTAAAACATTTTAAAAATGGTCTTAGTTTTCAAAAGAACAATTCATCGACAAAAAGAAATGATGAAAAGTTACTTACAGCACAAAAGTCTGTTTGCAGGCATTTCACATGCACAAACATCCACTACGAGATTGGCTGTATAAATAAAATAAGAATAACTGTTATTAGAAAATAATATCATACAGAATTTATAATTTAAATAAATTGTCTAGTTGTTGGCGCATCTAGTCGATGCCGGTCACCGCCAAGATAAAACTTCAGCGTTTCAAATATTTATAAAATCTTACCGGATTTACCCTATGGTTTTAGAATTCGACTTTAACATATAACAGAAGTCATAAGAATACACATAAAAAGAAACTTGACCTTTGTACACAGAAAAAGTTTATACAGCTTTTGAATCTACCCTGGCCTTCTACTTAAATACCATTACATGTTTCGAAACCTTTCTTTTCCTTCACTTAAAACTTCCCGAACTTCGATTTCGTTAACATTGTAATTTCTAATTCTAATCTTACGTAACCTCTTTATTAATCATATTGTCTAAGTTTCACAGCACCCGTCCAACTAATTACTTATCATTAATTTCAAATATAACAAAAACCGTTTATATTTAAATCCAATTTTAATTATGTGACTGTTTGTAATAATTAACTGATTATGATAATTCACTTTAGTTTTAATCTCCATTTTCAATTTCCGTACGTTATGTAACTATGTGGTTATTATTTTGTTGAACTGACTAACAACCATCTAATTGGTATCGTCTCTCTACTCACCTATAAAAAATATATGTTAGTGGAACCTTGATGAAGAACTGACTGTAATAAAATATTTCTTCCTTCAACTTGTCTCTCTGACAACAAATAAGTTTGCGAAATAAAATTAATTCATTCTATTTCACAACATCACATCAGTTGCAAACAGCCTAAAATTAAAGTTATTGATATGATTATAAACAAATGTTCAATGTATTTAAGTTGGTGAAGTTCAGAAGAATATTAAAAAGAAACCGTGATAGATCGTAATAACACGAGGAACAGTATACAGAATGTACAAATAAAAAAGTAGTTAAGACTGTTTGGTATTTATATTGTTGGACGGTAATAACTCAGAGTGGAACAGATGATATTATAGTTACAGGTAATCATGATGAAGATAAGAGATTATTTACATTAAAAAACACGAGGTTCAGCGAAGGGATCTTTTTTCAACGAATTCATCATCAAGCTGTACAATCGTTCATATATATATAAAATTTGTAAGCATTAATTCCGTGAGGATGCATGAACAAACATGATTATGTAATAGGAAGGTTATAATACTTGAACTTCGAGCTTGTTGAAATATTTAAATGGCAATTAAATAAGCAAATGGTTGCATAATCAACCAGTGTGATTATAAACTAGATCAAGTTAGTATGTAGACGCTAACAAAATTATGTAACATAGAAATCGATGAAAAAGAGACTGAAAAATTGATAAAGGTTACTTAGTGGTTGTATTTATGAGTCAATTAAAGCTAGACCACCATGAAAAACCTGAAAACACTGAACGGTTGTTACGTCTTAGTATGGGACTCAGCAGTGCTCATCTACTATCCCACACGTGAGATTCAAACACAGGACCTGTCGGTCTCGCGCGCGGACGCTTAACCTCCAGGCCACTGATCCAGCATCCGGAGGTGTTACTATCACATAACAGACCCAGTTGAACTCCAATGGTGACAGCTTCTCATTAGGACTCCAGGAAATAACTCCTGAAGCCAGTCACTTGTGAGCACATGATGACTATTATCAGAAGGGGGTTTCGTGGAGATTTTAGTAATTTAATAATTAAATTCATAAGTCAATTAATTTGGTTAACATATTGTCGCTATTACAGAAAAGTTAATCACAATTTCCTCCTGTATAAATAGGTCAGATCGGAAATGCTTGATAGCTATTACCTCTACAAATATGAGTAAAATTGTTTCTTGTCTTCTGGTTACTTTGAATGTAATAGTTATATTCACTTTATGTTTATCATTCAAAAATGTTTAGCGATTACAGTCGTGAAGATTTAACTCCCTTTAAGGCGTAGGTTCGTAGGTATATGTATAGAAAATCTATTAGAAAACTTTCTTTCTATCCTTCCCATATACTTGCCAGCACAGGTACATGTAAGTTCTTAGAATTATCTAGAGTTGAATTCACATGCACCTGTGGTGACAAAATCACTAATTTTACTCCGTTTTTCAGAGACAATGGTCATCAAACATTTCCAAATTGATCTATTTACTATAACTAAATTAATGATATATTTGTGTTAACTGTTTATATTTCCTACTGTTGCTATCAGATGAATTCAATTATGATTAAAATATATTGTTAAAACTGTTCTTCATGTAACGCGATAGCGAATGATATTAGGTATATTTCAAGTAAATGATAGTAAAATAATTTTTATTTGCTATAATCTAAATATAATTAATTAAAGTATGTTTAAATAGATTCTAGCAGCTATTATAAAACGTATAAGTTTAAGAAAGATGAAAATAAATCATATAATTAACTAACTCGTCAATCCATTCAATTTGATAGTCCTTGTCAATTTATCACAATCGTAGTAATTTGTGTTTTTGATCGTAAGTCGTTTTTATGCATTTTTGGATATGCTTTTTAACCTCATCAATGTCCAAAATAATCTTGAGTTCATTGGATGACTTCTACTAACGTGAATTATCACGATTGTTATATAACAAATTTCACTAATTTTTTTCGTTCTAATTCATTTCTGCTTTTGCACACTTTTATCCTTTCTAGTTCATTTGTTTTAATAGTCTTATCTACATTTAAGCTCACTGATAACCTGTCATTTCAAGTAAATTAACTGTGCAATATGTTATCTTTCAATTCGGTCAATACGTTTGATTAGTCCGATTACGGGTGTAAACAACTACAAAAACCTACAGAATATAATGAATTCTTATCAGTGTATTTCATTTGTTTGTTTCATAATGTCCAAACCATTTTAATCCAGTGATATTCAGTACTGAATTAAGTTGAACTTGATATATATACAGGAACTAAGATCTTAACCTAAACAGTATAACAATTAGAATGATGGCTGAACCACATGTTAAACTCGACCAAACTAATAAACATTTTAAATATATAGGGGATTGGTGGAGTTTTCATAGTCTGAGTCAAGAACTGATATTAGCCAAACCACCACTAAAAAATTGAAAAAACTGAACGGTCCTTTCGTCGTAGTATAAGACTCCTCAGCCGTGCTCATTCACGACTCCACTACAGCGAAACAAACCTAGGACCTTTGATATCACGTACTAACACTTAACATGTAGACTATTAAGCTAGCATCCAATGATGTATATGTCTAACTTCAATCAATTAAGGATATTGCGCAACCCTAATCCATTGCTTGAAGTGGGTAACTGTCTAACATCCAATACGATTGAACTCGACTGATCACGGTTTCGCTCTAGAACTCCACTTCTGGAAGCCGGTCCGGTGGTCTAGAGATTAAGCATTCACGCAAGAGATCGAAAGTCCTAGGTTCAATTCGTTGTGAATGAGTCGTGAATGGGCATTGTTGAAGAGTTTTTACTAGAACGAAACGACAGTTCAGTGTTTTCAAGTTTTTAATGATGGTCTGGTTAATATCAGTTCGTGATTTAAACTACACAACAAACACTTCTTTAAGTTTTTTTAAATGAGATTGTAACGAAATGATAATGCATTATTTCGATTAGATATTTTGAATATTTCAAATTTTGTAGTGACTTTCAACAAGAGGTTTGGTTGCCGCCCACGGACAATCAAGTTAAACATGAGTGATCATTATTACTTCATAAAACAAACCCTGAATAAGAATAGGAACACGAAGATTGAGACAATTGGTTGTTATTTTGCAAATTAATTGTTTGCTGTATGGTTTCGTATTCATAAAATACTGAGAAATATATTATTACGACCAACATTTGTTTCAAGTGTAGGAAAGAAAATTATGTAAACTTACGTTAATTGAGATGGAAATGAAGTACTATGAGTATCTTTCGAATGGTAACAACGATCACTGCTGTACGAATGATTTCCTGTATTGAACGGAATGAAACTTGATGTGAGCCTATCAGGAATACTTGTTATGGATAACAAACGAACAGGATTGTTTGAATAATCAAGTACCTAGAAGTCATTTTAAGAACAGGATATGCTGAAATATTTTTTACAACCAAATGAAAACAGACTAATATTACAATGGAGTTACGGAAAACCTTCAAACATAGAGTTAACTAACATGAAAACCTGAACGTAATGAATTTGACATTCATAAAAAGAAGCACCTTAGATGCTTCTATTGTTGTGCATCATGATATAGTGTTCAGCTTGGAAAAGGGTAAGAAGTATGTTCGATGAGCTTTTCTGGACTATACTTCTGCCTTTGACTCTATTCCTAGACAACTTCTACTTAATAAGTTAGTCATCGTCAACACTGACAACTAGATAACTAACTGATAATGTTCATGCCTCTCTGGAAGAGAACAGTACGCTGTGTTTGAAGGAAAGTGTTCAGTGTCTCTACTGACTCATCATGTGTCACAAATTGTTCTTTGCTTTCTTTTTTATCACTTTTTCTTCATGATCTACTATCTTACAGAGAAAATACTTTTGTTAAATATGCGGACGATCTCACTGTTCGTATGCCGATTTCTACCTCTTTACAATTCCTTGAAATGAGTGAGTTCTTGTCTTGTATTGGATGGTCTGTTGTTAATGGTCTCACACTTAATCCATCTGTATGTCAAACTTTTAAATTTAGCCTAAGACATAAACAGCACCAAAACACCTTGTCGGAATCCCATAAAGATAGTACCATTGGACATTTTTTAATGAAAACGTTCTCGAAGGTTATTCATCCTGATGTAAGTTTTTCCTCTGAGCTCTCTTGGTCTTCCCACGAAGAAAGTTTGCCTTATGACTTACTGTATGAAGAGGCTGCATGCTTTTTCCATTACTCGACATTAACTTTTACAATATGTTAATTCTTGCATATTACCCATAATCCTTTACTGTTCTCCATTATTCTTTCCCGGGATTGTGAAAAAAGACTGCTGTATTGTGGAGAGTGCTGAAGGTAGTTAGCAGGGTGTGTAGTGAATCTTTTAAGGTCATTATTAATATAGTTGTGGATAAACATCTAGGATCTTTCAAACTTCTGAAAGGTGTTGTCATATCGGATGCTAACCATCCACTTCATTTATACCTTTCTCCTTGTATATTTTCCGGTAGAACGAGATCCAAGTACATTAGAATTCATGTATGCGAGTGAAGATATAAAAGCTCTACAATACCTTATCTAGCAAATATAGTATGTGATGAACAGGTTGTTAGAGCTAACCTAGTCAACATATTGTATTCTTAAACACGTTTCTAATCAAAATGTTGTGCAGATTCAAATATCTTTTAAAAAACCTTCCATTTAATTAGAGGTAGTTTATCTACTTAACTTATGTGTATATGTATGCAGTTATCAATTTCATTCTCTTTTTTTCTTTTTTAGAAGAGAAACTTGTTGAAATACCTTTTTCTGAGAATTCTAAAATATAATATTGAATAAAACCACCAATAATAATGATAATAATTCAAAATATATTCTGTTTTTAACTAATTGGATGTAGAAACTAAAACTCTAACTATAACCAGTGTAAGGGAAACATGAAGTTTTCTTCATCAAAATGATAAACCTTTAATGTACATGGAACTACAATGACGCTAAGCATTAGTTACGAGGTAAGGGTCGCAAAACCATTGAAAGGCCAGAATTTAAACTAATTGATATGACTGAGAAATTTCTTGCGCCCACCTAGTTAAGGCCTACTTCAGCATATCGGATGAGTGACCTAGATTGAAGTAAAACATGGATTAACTAGTGTCAGTGATTGAGGATTTCAAAGTAGAGGTCTAGATTTCCTTGATCAATGGTTGAGAACATTTGAGATGATATAACTGTAAACCAGTTAAAGTGGCTTATATATTACTTGTAGGAAATATAGTCTCATTAAAAATTCAGTAATAATTTTGGATACGAAATTCAATCTCATAATCAAGGATCTCTTCCTCAGCTTAGTTAATAAATTCAAATCCGCTCGCCTACTATGAATGATATGCTCTAAAGAAATATCGAGTTGATAACAACATATTTAGCCTAAAATATTATTATATGCTTAGTATTTTACGAGATAATGACCTCTTTCATTTCATTTGTATATAGATGCCTCTCTTCTAAATCCATCATAGGACTATTAGTATATTGTTTACATGAACCATATGTTTTTCTTAAACACAATTTTTCCCAATTATGATTATCATTACAAAATGGTGGTAAATAATTTAGTTCAAAGTTTGCTCTCAATAACTTCAACCTAAAATACACAAGGTGAACTATCTAAAACACTAACGAGTAATTTTATTCTTCTGAAGAATTATTTTCATATTTAATTAAACCAAACTGAATAACTGTTGATGATAGACACTTTTGTTCAAGAAAAAGGCATTTCTAATTTCAATAAACGATTTACCTTAATGAATTTCGCTTTACTGTATGATTTAAACCTCGGGGAATCAGAATCGATGATAGTTAAATGTCACTTGATGAAAATTATAAATATTATCTAGAATTTGTTTTGCATTGTAGGAGAACCTAGGAAAATACCCATCCTTCCCTTCTTAAAATCAATAGCACTTACATTCGGGTTTTCTTGGGACAATTAAAGTAGCAAGTCTATGGGTATATGATAAAGAAATACGTGGATGCTTATTACTTCAGTATCGAAATATATGTCATAAGTAATATGGACTTAAAAATAGATTACTACATGAGAAAACAACATATTAATAGCGTTTCTCAATTTTTGTAACGATGAAACCGATAGTAATGTCCAACCAAGATATTTGTTCTTCTTTAATATTCAAATGAACAGAAAGTTACGGTTTCTTACCAAAACAACTAACCGTTTGAGATAAGGATAAATGGTTCAAAATTTAGGAAAAAATGACTGAAAATGTAACTTTACAGTTGACTAACCTAATAAAGCAGTAATGTGTTTCAGTTGGCTTAAATTATCTGACTTGCAGAGATTTGTAAAACCTACTGATATATCGAGAGATCTCAGACAGGTCATATACAGTTGCAACATCAGATAGACTATTGAAAGGGAAGTGTAGGTGTGGAAAGGCTTAGTGTATGTGAGTGGATTATTTATCTGGCCTATGTCACTACGCACATATTCTCATCTAAAACACCTGAGTATTATATATATATATATAATAGTTGCATACACAGCTTTTTGTTTTTTTAGCAATTATATCATCTTGTTTACTTTTCACTCTCTAACTCGAAATTCCAGGTTTGGCAGAAGTTAAAAAGTGTACATTGTGAACGAATAGGATTAGAGAATTGTAACACAATGTCGTCAAAAATTATAAAAATTTAGACTCAACCACAATGATAAATCAGCATGGGTTTTATTTCAGTTAATTTATCTCACGTGTCTTGATCATATCCCTCTTAACAAGGCATTTTTTAATAAAATGTATAAAATATATTTATATAACATGATAAGAACTAGTTATCATATTAAAATGTAAAAACAACAACTTTGACTGTTCTTCGATTTAGTATCAACTTACTGAGGCATCAACGAATTTATTTTCTTTAAATTTAGACATAAACGAATGACAAAACAGTCCACACTGTTTATCACGTTTTGATTTTTTGGGATTAAGTTCAAGACAACCAGACTCATGAAATATATAAGAAAGCCGATTGCTTTTCTCGGTATCACAACCGATCGATTTACGTCTACGATATTCTTCAAGCTTTTGTTCCATTCTAGATGACTCAAGAAAATTTATTGGTGAAAGGGGATTACCAATAGTCAACTCCTCCATTCCCATCCTTTGAAAGATTCCAGAAGACTTCATTGTCTATTGGTAATAGATCAAGTGAATAATATTTACTGTTTGTACTGATAAAAGGTTACAAATAGTGTTTAATGAAAGCTCTTTTGAAACTGCACAAACGTACTCTATGATGTGTCGTCAGTTAAGTATGAAATCACATTGAACTATCAACAAAAATAGTCAAATAGCCTGCAGATAGTGATGATTCGAATAGATTATCTAATGTTAGTGTTTCCATATAGACATGTTTAGAGTTATTTAGCCAAATTTTCAACACAGTCTGATAAAGCTCAAGAAATCGCTCCAGAATTAAAACAAATAAAACCATTTAGTGTAGGACTGGCTTCATTCTTTTATTAAGCTTCATTTCTATTAGAACCATAAAGCGTAACATTTGAATAAAACATAAATGGAATTTTGATTTAATTTTAATCAGAACAAATTTTTAAATAATTTTTCACACAAGCTTTCAATCTATATATTCCATGAGGTTAGCCAATAGCATTGTGTAAATTCATACAAAATGTATATAACTTTCCACAAATTATTGTTTTATTTATAACAAGGAGTCTTAAATCTGTATATATTGATAGCGATGCAATTCAATAACCGAATAGATGTTTATACATCATTCTTTAAGGTATATTAATCAAGAAAGAAAAAGAGTAATTGACGTTTTTGAAGTCTAGCGGATGGAGTGAAATTCTAGCCTATAATACTAGGCTTTAACATTAAGTCATTATATGGCCGAAACAGGGTTTTCTTTATCGTACAAGTAATCTTATCTCATAAATATCTAAAGTACATATTACCTGGTCTTCACCTAATTCAATTAGTTAATAACCTAACAATGGAAGTATAGCAAACTTCTGAAAAGATACGAAACACTTTCATTGACTCATTATCCAGCTAAAAAATCACTTTTTTGATGGTCGTCAACCACTACTATAAAACGTGGTTTCAGTACTTTCTTTAAATATTTCACACTATAACGAACATTCAATATATATAAAATTATCTACGTGTATTGGCATGAGCGATAAATGTTGGCGTATGACAGCTAGTTGATTTAATGCAGATGAAGATGAAGGGGTTGTCCACCTATTTCGATGTAGTGTTTCTCACAATAGGAGCACTTTGTTTTGTAGATAACATTTGGCCTATTTTCTTGTGTCAATGCATATGATTGATTGGAGTCATGTTGCCGGTTTATGTTGTTTGTGTGAGCTTTTGACTAGTTTTTTTGTCTAATTCAGTATGTTGATTATGTCACCCACATAAATGTGTTATGATTTGTTAAATAACAATCTGGTTCCAAAAAGCTAAGTTATGATAGTTTCCATGATATACTGTATACTAACTTAGACGTGTGGGGGAATATGGGAAGAGCAATAAAACGCAATAAGTTCACGATATTTTGTTCAACCAGTTGTTCTCATTATATGAAACTATATCAACTGAAGGATTATCACCTCTTCTATTATTCGTTTCTGTTCCAGCCATTGTTCAAATTGAATAAAATCTGAAGCACGCATTGGCCACTTCGCACTGCTTTCTTTACGAAGGCTTTTTCGTGCTGTTTTAACAGCTCTGAAAAAGAAACAGGTTTTGAAAATGTTTAAGTATAAACTAACACATAAATCTATTAGGTAAATGACCTAGTCACAAAGAAATGGAACATTCTAAACAGAATGATACTTAAATGAAGTAAGTAATAACAAATATATTCTACTAGATGAATAAATTTAAAATGTGGAAGTACTTTGGGTTGATTATGTTAAATGTTAATAAATCGGATACTTCATTTAAGTCATCATAAGTAGGCTAATATGTTTCTTTTAAATTCACTTGGTGTTGTTTACTTGTATCTTCCCATTGTTATTTAGGACTGCAATTGGTCAGTCTCTTATTGGTATATGTGCATACTGTGCGGACTGCCTCGATAAGGCCTGAAGTCACAAGCTTTATAATCAAAGATGGATAGTAGCTAGCAGTGGAATTCAGGACGTATATTTTGTGCTATTTGGGACTCGTCCGCTGGATGTACCTGCATATCAGAGTTGATGTTCACTCTGGGACTCAAACCCAGTACCGTCCGCTTCAAACGCCATCGCGTTGTCCACTTAGATACTGAGTCCTGATAACCACTTGCTCGTGCAATGTTTCTTTTGTTTTAAAATAATTAACTATTGAAAGTTTGAAGAAATTTCTTTTGCATTTATGTAAATTTTATGTGCAACAACATCAATACTGTATAACTGTAAAAACCACATCAAATAAATACACTCAGTCTGAGAATACTGTGGTTACATAATTGTGACTGCTAAGAATATACGACAAAGTAAAAATACCGCTCCACAGAATGTATGGAACACTTACTGAATGGCTGTCTCCAAACTAGATATCCAATCTTCTGCTTCATTTAAATTTCCATTCACGATAGTAAAGTTAGCGTCACGACAATGTACCTAGAAGACAAAAATATTCGTACATCAATAATAACTGGTCTCAGTAAAAATATAACAGCTGTGAAAGAATATTTAAGTCCTATATATTATGCTTGGACTTTTGCAAAACAAAAAAATCATGGGACTAAGTCAATTCATTTCATTTGGTGAGCTCCAAATCTCCCACTGACTTTTATAAATACATAAAATGTTTCACAAATGTAATTTCCTATACGATATGCATAAAGTCATTTAATCCCCTAATAAAAATTATTATCATTACTTTCTATGTTGATATAATCTCCAGGGATTATTATTTTCACCATTAGTGTGATTACCTTACTATAGTTTCTTGGTAATTATTATCGATTTTGTGATTTTTTCAACTGTAATCATAGCACTTTGCACATGTTCCTTGTACTTGATTTTGTCATTTTTTTCCCGTTTTTATTCCATTCTTCTATAAAGTGAACTTGAAAATATAGAGGGTTATTATAATTATTTTTCGTTCGTGAACTTGATAATCTTACGCATATTGCACACTAAGCTACATTTGAATAATATTTAATGTGTTAGTACAATTTGGAGTCTATGTGTACGGTTCAGAGTACAAGAGATGAGATGAATTGATTTCAACCTAAAACCCCAATGCTCGCTGTGCATTTTCACAAATATTTATAATAAGTATGAACCAAATTTAACTAAATAGCCGATCTATTTCCTTACATGTGCATACGCAAGTTTCCTTTGATACGGGGTAATCTCGGCAACAAAATAAACTATAATCATTAAACTACCGAGAACTTACGAATCGATCTATTTTATCGACATTACTTATTTAAGGATGATGCTCCTCGGTATTGAAAGCAACAACACTAGACACAATAAATAAATGTGGATTACTGTAAAACAGGTGAATGTACCAGAGAAAATGAAATCTTTAATTTATAAAGTGGTTTTAAAAATAGCACTTTTGTTGTGAAAATATACGACAAGAAACCATACATGTAACTGTGTTGTCCGTATTAAAATATACTGATTTCTATAGTCTGAGAAACACCTATTGAAAATTTAATTAACCCATTGTGTTACTGAACAAAAATAAAGAGGATTCAGCGAAGAAAATTTTCTTTTCGACGAAATCATTTATTTATTCTGTACATTCGTACTGAGAAACATGCTGTAAACTGCTTTAAAAATATAGGATATGAAGTTCACCAATATGCGGCTGTATAAAAACGGTTAACTAATTAAAATAGATGAATAAGACAGTTAAAATCGTGGGAGACAATATGCTTGCTGAATACTTATTTTATTTGACCCGGAACCACGACCATTTGAAGAATAAGATCAATCGAAAGATTTAACTTTGAAGGATATTAATACAATATAATAGGCTAAGTATAAAAATCATTTATTTATGGTATCCCTAAACATTGTCATTACTACTACCAATTGTTTGGTAATACAAACACTTCGATTATTGACAGTTTGTAAAAATTAGTACACACTGGAATATAGATCCTAGTAAACCCTATAAAAGTACACTTTTTAGGTGAGGATCAATGATCTTCCTTGACTACAAAAACAGATATATATCGATGAAACTTTTAGCCGTTGATCGGACACACTAATAATGCCATCTTATTACCTAATTTTATGCTGAATGTATATTACATGATTATCATGCACAAAAATAACAAAGACAAGTTATTTAAATGGTAAGTAAGACATACAGTGAAATTGTATTCTTTCAAGGGTTCAGGGTGTTTCATTGTGCAGTCGTCTTCATTGAAAGTAATAAATGAATCCGATTTCAATCTTACAACAGATGTTGATTCATAAGCATATTCATCGAATACCAATGGTGTTGATGCAGTGTGACCTGAAAAGAAATCCAAATACAACATAACCATTGTTGACTCATTGGTTAATTCAATTATAAAGAATACGTTATAATAAGCTGGTTATTGCATTGTCTATTTTTTAATTGGTATATCTCAAGACTACGAAGGGCCCAAAGTGGGCTGCTATTCAACTCCCCACCAGGTAGTAAAGAGTTTGTTGATCAATAATCGTTCAGAACTTTTGTAAGTCATAAGGCATTTAAAGTTGCAACCACATAACACATTCATTCCCTAATGTTAAACCAAACATTAGTGTACGCAAGTTTTGGACACAAGATGTGAGTAACTTTAAAGTCACTTAAATTGGTAACCCTAGACTCTCAATAATTTGTACTATAAAGAAAAAGATAGAAATCAAGGTCACACCATGACAATCAAAATTTTACATCCATCTAAGGTTAATTTATTATTTACTAAGTATATGGAAGTAAACCTTATTAACTCTAACGGTATACATTCTCCAAAAACCCCCAAATCCCCTGGTACAGACGAGGGAGGGGAGAGTCCGCTCCTCCTCTCGAAATGCTCTCACATGGCCACGCGTAAATAACCACTGTCAGGGAATTACTACTCACAACCTTCTCGTGGCGGGGGTGTTGTTTACGAAATTGAGAGGACGAAAAGCGAATGTCCGACGCTTTAACCGGGTTGGTGGATACGGAGGGTCCACCTAGGGGAGTTGGAAAACCCTGATTCCAAACCAATGGCGCACATGGGCTCCAGTATCCTGAGGGAACAAATGGCGTATGAACCAATTATTTGGCCACCGGCTACCATGGGACTGCATCTCCTCACGATGCTCCACTGCCTTGTGGACTAGACCTTCAGGTCAAAGGCTCCGGGTGTGGCTTCCTAAGAAAACCACCTGTTCTAGTTTGAGCACCTGGACAGTATCACAGCACTCACACAAATCAAATGAGATTTGTGAGGCACATATTTATCTGGTGCTTTTTGTACCAATATTTGTGTGTTTAAATAAATAAAATAAATAAACTCTAAGAAAACCACCTGCTCCTGTTTAGGCACTCAGGTAGTATCATAGCCCTCACACAAATTAACGATAACTACTACTGGTCTCATTGTTATTGCGTGGTGAATATGTATTTTGTGCCTCCTTGTGCCAATGTTTATGTGTTCAAATAAATAATAAATAATAAAAGCCGTCGGAAGGTGTAACTTGTATGTAAATGAACTACCTTCAGGTTCACCATTAGTGGTATGGATGGAGATAAATAACATTTAAACGATAACTTAAAACCGCCTTCAGAAAAAACTCTGAAAGCTAAAACATTTTATTGATTATAGACTGAACATTTTCATTCTCATAATTCTAATGACTACGCCTTTTTCACTTAAGAAACACAATTGTTCTAAAGTAAAATAAACAGACATTATCTGATAAACGGGTGCTATCGAATTCATGTTGGCTTAGCTAATGAGAACGAAAACGTCCTAACGTAGTTTATACCCGAAGTCGGAAATATATTTTCTCTTATTGTAATCTAAGCATCAAATGACAGAAATGAAAATAAAAAAGGTATGGTATATAAAATAATATAATAATGATATAAAAGTGAAGTTTACTATGCAATAAGCAGAAAATTATAAATATATTAAAATTGTTTAGAATTCACACATGTTTGTTCCGATTTGACATTACAACTACATTTAACAATTTGTTTTGCAAAAGCCTGTTAAAAACCCCATATTATTTTTAAAAGTTTTGTATCAAATCACAAAATAGCTCAGCAAATAGACTGATGACAGATAAATTCGTATACTTAAGAAAACTGATAAAAAACTGAATAATTCAGATATTTTTAGATGTTAAAGTTTGATGACAATATACAACACTACACAAACGAACAAATCAAGCTACGAGCATTGTAATTAACAAAGAGAATAATACTCACGACTAAATCCTCCGATAGAAACTGGAGAAATAAACACTGAATTGTTTTGATTCGGTTGACATTCAGGAGACTCAGGAATCGGTTGCAGAAACGTAGTATGTGGTTTAAAATGGATTTGAACATGACAGTGATGAAGAGGATAGACAGCAACACATGAAAAACAAACTTTATTATCTGTTAAAAAATCAGTTGAATCGTTAAAAGTTTGAAAATTAGAACTTTGTGAGATTGATTTAGAGAATTTAGGAACGTGAACCAATGGGTTCGTGTCATTCGACCTTCGAATATGCTTTGTACATTCTGACGACACTTTTCTTCCGTAAAACTGTGTAAAAGGATTAGGATATTTTCGGCTATAAACACACTTTTTCTTGCTGAAAATGGATTCCAACTCCGTCTGGGTTCGTGGCTTAGCACATATCAGTATATCAGACATAATCACTAGTAAACGAGTTTCTGCAAGTCCATCAAGAGAATTCACCTGGAATGAAAAAAGCTATGATTAAATATTGAACAAAGTAAATAAGTTAGGTTATCGACATAGAAAAGGATTGATTTGAGAGATGAATTACGTGTTTAAGTTTTTTGTACAAATTGCCAAAAAGATAAATCAAGAATGATATATATGACGTTGTACGCAGCTTAAACATTTAATACTCATAGGTAAAGCCTAAACCGACTTTCGTTTAAAGATATCAATGAAGAGTGATACAAATCCGGAAACTAAGATTTCAAAAAAAATATAGAAAGTCAAAGATTCCTGCTTAGATGGTATGAAGTTACCGAATGACTATGTGACTTCAAGAATTTAACATCGTAGAACTTTGAAGTACTTACCTTTTTCACCAATCCATACTTCAATAGTTTACGCCCAGGTACTAGAATGAGGTTGTGCGACCATTTGCCAAAAAGTTTTGATTGTAATAAAGCGGCTTTGTTAGCTTGTTCACTGATTCTAATCTGTTCATTTAAAAATGTTGCTGTCGCTACCACACTAGCAAAACCTGCTATTAGAATAATTGTGGAAGCAGACATTCTATAAATATAACGTTTCAGATCTGAAAAGGTTGAATCATGAGATTCCGAAGAGTAATGCACTTGTTGATGATTATCCCATAGTTTTAAAATAAGAGTGGCAGCATATTCTGGTATCATAAAATGTTGACGAGCAGCGTCGTTAATACTAATGGCACATTTATTTGCTTCTGAATTGCTTAAACCGTCCAGTTGAAGGCAAATGACAACAAGTTCTTGAAGCATTAAAGAATACCTACAAAAAATAGAGGTTCGTCAATTTTTCGAGTACATTCATCGACATTGCAGAAACATAAAAGTAATTTCACTGAAGGCATAGTCCTTCTATTCAACAGCACGTACAAAATAATTAATAACCTATCTGTGAGACCATAAACATGTTTGCGTACTAAGAACTAGACCACACAAATCCTGGTACAGGTAAAAATATTAAACACATACATGTGCGTAAACGTTGAACCACAGACCACAGGAAACATAGTTTGTGAGCGGAGCAACAATACAATAATATTATATTTTCGATAATTTGACTATGACACAAAAGTGTAGCGGTAATTTGCTGACAGGTGGGTCAAGTATATCACTTTTAGCCTTCAAAGATAGCACATTTCGGGAATCAAAAAATATCCAAAACTATTTCTAATAGTTCTTTCGAATGACGTCAATGTATATAAAATCCTTCTTTTAAAAAATTGATGCGATCAGTCAGACGTCCCACAATAGTAGTATTTCTCGACTTTAAAGCGGCATTTGACTCCATTGATCGCGAGGTTCTGTGGCAGTGTTTGCCAAAGAAGCACATTAACCTCATAAAGGCTCTCTACTCGAACACAACTGGTCGAGTTAGAGCCTACGGCGAACTGTCGTCAGAATTGATTACCTCAAGTGTTGTTCATCAGGGCTGTCCACTTTCTCCATTCTTACTGAACTTTGTCGTTAACATGCTTTTAGAGATAAAACTTCCATCATCTAAATCTCCAGGAGTTGAATTTATACCGGGAGACTCACTTGTTGACTTAGAATACGCCGATGACATACTTCTATTTGGTGAAGACGCTGACAAAATGCAGTCTTCTGACCGCTATAAGCAACAATGCAAGCATGTTCGGGATACGGTTTTCCCCCACGAAATGCAAAATTTTACTTCAAGATTGGGTTGCATCGACACCTGAACTAATGATAGGGAGTGAAGTAGTTGAGCGTGTTGACCGCTTCATTTATTTTGGGAGTCTCATCAGCCATTTTAGTCTGGTGTGTGACAAAATCTCAGCACGGATACAGAAGGCTCGTCTAGCTTTCGCCAACTTGCGTCATTTATGGCGCAGGCGAGATATCCGTCTAGCAACAAAAGGACGGGTTTACTGTGCAGCAGTTTGTTCCGTCCTACTTAAAGGCAGTGAAACATGGCCGGTAAGATCAGAGGATATTCGTAGGCTACTAGTTTTCGATCATAGGTGTCTTCGAAGCATTGCTCGTATATCCTGGAACCACCGAGTAAGTAATGCAGTTGTTAGTAAACGGATGCTAGGTAAAGATGGCAAATCGATTGATGAAGTAGCAAAACTTCATCAGTTGAGATGGCTGGGACACGTGTTACGTATGCCTAACCACCGACTGCCCCGACGTGCAATGTTTTATGGTGTAGGAGTAGGTTGGAAGAAGGCTAGGGGCGGCCAGACCAAAACGTGGCACAAATCCATGAAGTCACTAACAAGTGGACTCGGCCATGTTGGTAGATGTAGACTACCTGGTTGGGATCCGCGAGATGATAACAACCGATGGTTAGAGATCTTGAATGACATGGCTGAAAATTGTATGCAATGGGGAAGGTTCATCCACTCTTTGTGTTCCCCCAAATTCTAATCTTCTGAATTCTTCATGTCTCCATTTTTTCTCTTCCCAAATTCATTTCATTGGATTATACTCCTTGAATAGCATCTTCAAACCTTAATCTTTCCGATTACTGCTTATACTCTTACTACTTCTACCACTATGGGATTTGAATCGACAACTGCATCTGTGCTAATGTGGTATGGCAACTCGAACTGATGTACGTAAGTAAGAAGTTCTACGTTGTGACTGACTGTCTGAGGCAAGGCATTAGTACATATGAAAATCTATACTCAACAAGCATGTTTCTACATTAATCATACATAATAAAACCAAAGATTTAATAATACAGAGACATACCGAGGAATGCGCTGTATGGGCATTATGAGGAGTGCTGAAAGCTGTAAATTAACATCTGGTAAACTTTCTTGTCTATTTATAAACTCTACTAGTCCTGGTATGAATGCATTACAAGTCTAAAATACCAAAATAACACTTAATTTAACATGTACGGACACCATTAATTAATCAAAATACAAACAGCATAAAAGTGACTTTTTTCTGCTAACCCGATTGTATTCCGTAAATTGATTGTTTGTAAATGTCACAAAATAATTCAAATAGCAAATGAGAATTTTTTAAGAGCTATGATTCGTACCAAAGCGTCAACCAAACGACTTCAGGAGAATAACAATAAGTAAAGGAAGTACAAAAGAACATTCGCCCACTATGAATACTATGGTTTATACACTTTTTCGAGTCCATATGTTGTAGGTAAATAGGTGAAAGAAAAAAACACTGTATATGCACTCCGAAAAAATAATAAAAGTTTCCATATGAATATATTTCGAATAAATTGAAACTTTTACAAAAATAAAACTTTGATAAAGGGTTAACTCAGCTCACCTATTGACTTTCCACAATCGATTTATAATTACGTTTGTTAATGTGTGATTTTATGGACACTCATATTCTGGACATTCATATTCTGCTTTGGTTTAGGCAGTCGGGTAGTATCACAGCCCTCACAAAAATTAATGATAACTGCTACTGGTCTCATTGTTATTGTGTGGTGAATATGTATTTTGTGCCCCCTTGTACTAATGCTTATGTATTCAGATAAAATAAATAATTCAATCTGCACATTTTAGCAGAGGCATACACCTTAGCTATCTCCATTCTTTAAGGAGAAATTTCAGACTAAGTCTTTTTCTTGTTTAGTCTTATAATGTGAAGTTTCTTTCATCAAATTTTCTATATTATAGCTAGCAATCACGATTTACTGCAATATGCGGAATAGGAAAGAACTTATATGAACCTATGTCATTCGTATTACAAAATCAGTGTATTAAGCAGCTGACGAAAGATTTTCCTAAGAGATCATATGGAGTTGAGAGACTCCCTGACCACTTGAAGCAACAATTTCGATAGTAAGTGACTCAAGTAATGGACGTAAGAAAAGAAAGGAAGCGTACTCAATTAGTTCAAAGCTTAGAAAATTGGATCCCAAAAATTAGATTCCCAATAAGTCTATGTCGAAATGTCCGCGGATTTTCAAGTATTTATCCTTATGTGACTATTAAAAAGTATCGTCTCCTGGTTTCGAATTTTGTTATGGTCACAGTGTTGTTTGCAAGTTCAGGTTTAAAACATCTACCCACAAATAGGAGGCCTAATACCCCTTATTTACGGGGATGTGGAAGGACTTAACTCCAGTTTAGTAGATTGTGGATATTAATATCTAAACTGCCAGCACAGAATAGAAAAGGTGTTGACCAAAAGACACTAAGAATCATCACTTAAACTGAAGAAAAATTAAAATCCAGCAGTCAATCAACCTTACAACGAGCCAGGAATAATCTTCATAGAGAGAGCAACGTATGTAGAAAAGATAAGTACAATATCCTCGAAGAATGACCCAACAAAAGAGACTATGTCAAGTGACTTATTCACTAAATATCCCGAAACAAACAGGTGCAATCTTTCAGGACTTTTATGTAACACTCAAACTCAGTGGTACCGTGACACAAAGGCATTATATCTATCCAAAAGTATATAAATCTGGATTACTACTTGGTCAAGTCCTTGGTTTGGTAAATCCACGCCTCTGTGGCAGAAAGATGGACAGTAGAACCTCTTAAGCTACTGAACAGAGACGTCTCACAGCATAACGTAAAAGATAGTTTTAAATCTATTGATGAAACTAGAAATTTGGGGGTGAATAATAGATTTATGATATCACTGAATGTTTCACGAACGTTTCTTCAACGGAAACAGTTGATTTCACATATAGTGAGCCTCGAAATCAGCTAGTGGAACTCAGTATCCCCACTTCTTCCTTGCAAGAACTGATAGTAAAATGTACGCTGAAAACGCATTTTCTGTGTAATAGGGAGCTCTAAAGACAATATAGTGGTGTCACTACTAGGTCATAACAAAGACTCTTTCTTTTCCGAAATCAGAAATTTGAGCTTTGAGGACTGTGGTGAGTTAAAGTTTTATTATCACTATATGGATGGTGCTTTTGATGTCCTAAAAACAAGATGAAGGGTAGGATTTATTAGAAACACTGAACAGAATTCAACTCCGCCTGTAACTCCTCTGGGGGTTACTGCCGGTCCCAAGCCCGGGTAAAGGAGGAGGGTTGGGCATGGGGTTAGCGACCCCATCCCGTAGAAAATCAACTCGCTAAAAAAACGCTAACCAGAAAAAAGACGTAATGGGACGACATGGACTGGGAGAAAGGAACGAAAATGGTGAGAGATTCGCAAACCTATGTGCCTTCAATAAACTGGTCATAGGTGGCACCATATTCCCACACAAAAACATACACAAAGCCACTTGGATTTCACCGGATCACACTACACAGAATCAAATCGACCATATCTGCATCAACAAAAAGTTCAGGAGGACGATGGAGGATGTGAGAACAAGGAGAGGAGCTGATATAGCATCCGATCATCATTTGCTGGTCGCCAAGATGAAACTAAAACTCAAGAAGCACTGGACAACGGCGCAGGCAACATCACAAAAGTTTAATACTGCCTTTCTTCGAGATGCTGACAAACTCAACAAATTCAACATAGCCCTCAGCAACAGGTTCCAGGCCTTTCATGATCTACTCAATGGAGAGGGGACTACCATGGAGAGCAACTGGAAAGGTATCGAGGAGGCAATCGTTTCAACATGTCAAGAGTTTCTCGGCCAAAAGAAGCACCATCACAAGGAATGGATCACTGTTGGTACACTGGATAAAATTGAAGAAAGGAGGAAGAAGAAGATGGCAGCAATCAATATCAGCCGAACAAGAACAGAAAAAGCCAAGGCACAAGCCGAATACACAGAGGCAAACAAGCACGTGAAGAGGAGCATCAGAACCGACAAACGTAAATATGTGGAAGATTTAGCGATGACAGCGGAAAAGGCTGCAAGAGAAGGAAACATTAGACAACTGTATGATACAAAAAGAAACTTGCTGGAAATTACCGTAAGCCAGAAAGACCAGTGAAAGGCAAGCAAGGCAAAGTAATCACCGACATTGAAGAACAACGAAACAGGTGGGTAGAACACTTCAAAGAACTCTTGAATCGACCAGCTCCACTGAACCCACCCAACATCGAAGCAGCACCCACAGACCTCCCAATCGATGTTGGCGCACCAACAATTGAGGAGATCAGCATGGCCATTAGACAAATCAAGAGCGGCAAAGCAGCGGGATCAGACAACATCCCGGCAGAGGCACTGAAAGCAAATGTAACAGCAACTGCCAAGATACTCCACATCCTCTTCAGTAAGATTTGGGATGAAGGACAAGTACCAATAGACTGGAAAGAAGGACTTCTAATCAAGATACCAAAGAAAGGCGATCTGAGCAAGTGCGACAACTACAGGGGCATCACACTTCTCTCAATACCAGGAAAAGTCTTCAATAGAGTATTGTTAAACAGGATGAAGGATTCCGTGGACGCCCAACTTCGAGATCAACAAGCTGGATTTCGTAAAGATAGATCGTGCACAGATCAAATCGCAACTCTACGTATCATTATGGAACAATCAATCGAATGGAATTCATCACTGTACATCAACTTCATCGACTACGAGAAGGCATTTGATAGCGTGGACAGGACGACACTATGGAGCCTTCTTCGACACTACGGCGTGTCTGAGAAGATAGTCAATATCATACGGAACTCATATGATGGAATAAACTGCCAAATCGTCCACGGAGGACAACTCACCGAATCGTTTGAAGTAAAGACCGGTGTTAGGCAAGGTTGCTTACTCTCACCCTTTCTCTTTCTTCTGGTGATCGACTGGATCATGAAGACGTCAACATCTGGAGGAAATCACGGAATACAGTGGACAGGCAGGAGGCAGGTTGACGATTTAGACTTCGCGGGTGATCTGACTCTTCTATCACAAACGCAACAACAAATGCAGGAGAAAACAACCAGTGTAGCCGCAGCCTCAGCAGCAGTAGGTCTCAATATAAACAAAGAGAAAAGCAAGACTCTCCGATACAATACAATATGCACCAATCCAATTACACTTGACGGAGAAGCTTTGGAAGATGTGGAAACCTTTACATATCTGGGCAGCATCATTGATGAACACGGTGGATCGGATGCAGATGTGAGGGCGCGGATCGGCAAAACAAGAGCAGCATAACTACAACTGAAAAACATCTGGAGCTCAAAACAATTGTCAACTAACGCCAAGGTCAGAATTTTCAATACAAATGTGAAGACAGTTCTACTGTATGGGGCGGAGACGTGGAGAACTACGAAAGCCATTATCCAGAAGATACAAGTGTTTATTAACAGCTGTCTACGCAAGATACTTCGGATCAGATGGCCAGACACTATCAGCAACAAGTTACTGTGGGAGACAACAAACCAGATTCCAGCAGAGGAAGAAATGAGGAAGAAGCGGTGGAAGTGGATTGGGCACACCTTGAGGAAATCACCTAATTGCGTCACAAGACAAGCCCTCACGTGGAATCCTGAAGGTCAAAGGAGAAGAGGAAGACCAAAGAACACATTACGCCGAGAAATAGAGACAGACATGAGAGGAATGAACAAGAACTGGATAGAACTAGAAAAGAAGGTTCAGGACAGAGTGGGTTGGAGTAAGCTGGTCGACGGCCTATGCTCCATTGGGAGTAACAGGCGTAAGTAAGTAAGTATGTAAGTAAGTAAGAACAGAATTCACCAAGCAGTTACCCTCAAAAAAGAAAAAAACTATGGTAGCATCTCCTTCCCAGATCCCTTATTTACAAGAAAGTTTGTTCGGCCTCTTAGTTTACCATGGCTTTCTTTGATTTAGTTACTATACTTCCAAAAACTTTCAGTTCCATTCAATTTAAATTTTTAACTTCATTTTACATGATCTATTTATCTTAGTAATCTGAATACCTAATTTTTTTACACCCGTTTGGTTAATTTTCCAGACAACACAAAACATGCATATTTAATCTCTAAATTTTGCATTTATTATTTTATTACTTAAACGCATAAATATTAATTACAGAAGGGGAACAGAGTAATAATGCATCACAGAATAAGAAAACAAGATTGTGCCAAGATAGAAGGGAGAAGGTGATCATAATAAAAAGAGAAAACAAATGAATGAAAATACGTGAACGAGGGCGAAAAATAACGGGAGCAGCTAAGAGAAATATAACCAGTTTTTTTCAGTCAAATAATTTCATCTCACTTTTAAAAACTAAAAGAAAACCACGACAAGACCGCCACTGGCTTTTATTCTGGGCTATGTCCAGTGATGTTTTAAGTCATGGTGTAGCATCATCTCCAGGACCTAACCAGATAGTCATGGAGGACCGACATAACTTTCTAACTTACTCAGCTTCCATTCTTACGTAACCAATTGTGTAATCAAAAGATTATACAATCTAGTCTCTAGATGTTGAGATTCTGACTACCGTTTTAGAGAAGACATTGTTAAACTAACAAACCACCACTTACTTGCTGCTGATTTCATTCTTAACTGCAAAACCTATGTATTAGCGTAGCGCCCTGATGAAGAACCATTAGAAAAGAAATATTTTTTTGCTCAACTTGTTATTGCCAGGTTGCATTTGAGCTTGGAATCTTCAGTCCATCAAATACTTCAGCAGAGGTCACAAGGACTTTATTTTACAAAGTTTAAGGGCACATCAATCTTAGTCTCTCAAAGTACTTTCCATCTCTGTCAGCATTGATTCCTTTGTTCACAACATTCCTGAAATGTTGTGCAAGACAGGCCTTTTAGCTGCCTCACTGTTTCATTCTTTTGCACAATCTCAAACACAGACGATTTTTCCTAATTTAGGTCATTAGAAACCATGCTAACAGGGAGTCAACGATAAGAAAGCGAAAGAGATCGGTGGACGTTCAGTGTTTTTATCAATACGGACATAGGGTCATCCTAACCTTGTATCGAACATGTAGTCCTCACAGCTCACGCTGAAAAACTCCATTGCCTTTTTTGGAAAACTATATTTTTATAAACTCCCCCAACTTTCCACGAAATTCATGAGTTTTTCTAATGCTCCACCGAAAATCTTAATGTCACAGTTCGCTTATGTATTAGACAAACCACGTATTTCAGACGTAAGATTTCAGTTGTGTAGTTCTTTATGCCAATAGTGAAACAGTGCATTTAGAGAGAAGTTACCTTTAGTATGCTATGTTTCGGCCAACTATGTATTGCAGTAGCAAAAATGATAGGTCAGGGATAAACTAGAAACACACACAGAGTTAGAGGAAAATATCATGTTTTGCGAACTTCTAAGTAGAAGCAAATATTAATATCTAACCAGTTTGGAGCTTAGAGGAGGTCTTATTTTGATTCAGACTACTTGACCTTGCTAATAACAGTAATAATACAGATAGAAAAATAATAAATGATAATATATCCAAGCAGACTGAACAAGAGATTAGATACTTCAGCCGTTTTGTTCAGCTTGTTAACTTTGAGCTAAAGTTTGCTCCGGTCATGAAAATTGTGTGTGGTGTTTGAAGAGTTTTACGTTTTGAAGTGTGTTTTAACAGAAATTTCTGTTACTAGACCTATCTGTAGTCAACTAACTAGTGAAGGTATAGTGTATTGGGTCCCATGAAATGCTCAATTACCAATTTAGTCACATTCTAGATAATTGTGTTTGCCTAGGATCGGGGTTAGAATCTGTATAATTACTTCCCTTAGAGTGCTGATAGGACATTTCATCTGAGTGATACATTACCAAACAAGAAAAATATGATGGTCTAATCAAGAAGAAAACCATATCGTTAAGAAATCGATCTACATAAATTTTGGTCCGGTTGACTTTTGGTGGGTGTGAAATTAACGAATCTATCTACGGACGCGTCTACATATGACCAAGGTCTTAGATAGAGCAATCTAAGGAACTACAACTCACCTCCATAAACACGACGTTTGTTTGATAGCGGCTAGCATAATCTGCATATAATTTCAGGCAAGGAGAAATCTTGAGAAATGCTTTCTCGACTCCAACAGTTAAAACAGACTCAAGGAGAGTTTCATTGACACTTAATATGGGCACGAGACGTCCAAAAATTTCAGAGTGCATATCGTCCGGCAAGTATCTGCGGTCAATTAAGGGCCTTGCAAAGTACTAAAAGACTAGATAAACAATATGAAGTTACCTTCAGAACTTTCTTCAGGTAACTTATGTATTTAATTTCAGAAGTTACGAGTTCGTGTACTAGGTTATGTTTTGATTGTAGAAGTTTGACCTCGGCATTTGAATTATTTGTGCGTAAGGAGAATGAAGTTTTCATCGGCAGGATTTATAACAAAAAGTAACGGACGTTTTTTAGAATGTTGACAAAATTAACTTGAACTTTCCCTTAACTCAGCTAGAACTGAAGTTAAATTTATGAGAACGAGTTAAATGGGAGAAAAGAAATAAAGCTATCATGTGAACAAAAAGTACCCGTAAAAGACATGAGATATATCCAAAACTCCGTTTGTAAGTTCATCGCTCCAAAACAATTAAGCGTCTGCAAGAAGCATCATGAACGCGCGTCAATTCCCTCAATATACTACTAAAATTGCCAAACATAGCTTAGAGAGGATTGCTTACTTAAGCCTCATGCTATTTTGGGACATAGGTGGCTGATCACAGATCTTCGAAAACCGCTGTTCTAGGCTCTTCTTTCCAGCTACTGACAAGTGACAATTATGGTATTGGTGTCTTGATGGCATACCTAGTTATTTAGATACACTGGTGGTGTTCTCATTACTTTTTGATTCATCAAAGGTGGTGAGAAGGTGGATTGTCGTATCCTAGGTACAGAGACTGAGATGTGCCACATACTTTTCTCCTTGTTATTGTTTCTAATGATAGTCTATTAATAAATAACTACAGCTCTCAGGTAAGGTAATTGTAGCCTCATGGGAACTCGAAAAAGTATAGACTTGATGGAAATGCAACATACTTTATGAAGAATCATTTCTTCACAGGAAGACTAAAAAGACAGACTGAATTAACATTGGTGCTTAAAGCGGTAACTTCAATTATGGGGTCGAGGTATGTCATCACACTTAGTAGTCAGATAAAGATAGACTCTTAATCAAGCCATTGATGAATTTCCTTGAGCAGATTCCTTATGATTTGATCTTCATGATTTTGAAAAGCGGTATTTATAATCAATCGGTTTATTAGACCACAAATAACACTTTTCTATATCATATTAAGATTTTGTAGTGTGATAATATACAATTATACGCAAATGAGTTACTATTTAAACACCCGAAATTAAAAAAGTAACAAGTCTATCAATTGCTTCATATTTTCATTCAATATGCTCTTCGATGCATTGTCGAATATGAAGACCACTGTCAGTGATAATAACGCTAGTTTATGAACTGACTGATCTTTCCCTTAGCTTTTGCATGGAATTTGTTCAGTTTAACTTTTAATATCCGTTTCTGCAGAGCCAGTTGTGCTGAAGTCGTATTGTTTGAATCTTTGTTCCAATAGTACAGTGAAGTTTGGTCTACCATTTATGACTTTCAAAGTGATGCCATATGCTTATTGACTCAATAATAAAATTAAAAACCCCTTCAACTTCAGTCAAACAATTCCAAGAACACGTAAGGAGCCTAACTAATATTCACATTGAAACCTAACTTGTAGTTAAAAATATCTCAAAGTTTACTACTTTCATCAAATATTGAGGTGTTTATATCAATTTATAATCTTTATACGACAAGATGTTTACTAATTAATCTAAGGAACTTACTTCATACAAGTCAACATAAACGTAATATTGTTTTATGCTTATTTAGCTGCGTGCTTTGAAAGTAGTGATTTTAAAACTGTTTAATTGAAGCTTTGTCATTGTTCTATTCATTACTTTGCGAGTTATCAAGGCTAACTTCAAATAAAGGCATCACTCAAAGTCCTATTAAATACTATTGTGACCCTCTTATTCGCTTTTAGCTTTGTGATGAAGTTCCTAGCTGTTTTATTTGGTTTTCCATATCTTTTAATAAAGTGCAACAAGACTGCAACACATCCACAATGATTTTATTTTACTTATGCCCACAGTTTTTCAGGATAATCGGTCAAAAGCACTTTTGTGGTTGAAATCTCAGTTTCTCTTGCTGATAACAATAAGGCGTTTAGTACGGTATTAGATCCTGATGCGTATGACTGATGTTACAAGCCGTCTACATTACTGTTTTTTAGCCGTTGTTAACATCCTGCAAAGCAATTACTGAACAAACGGATACAGAAGCATATTGGTGTATTTGTATGGGCCTTGATCTAGAGTTCTATACGGATTGATAGGAAAAGGGAGATTTAGCCAGTTTGCGGTATTTTAGAGAATTCCATCTTTATGTAAATTAATTGCCAACTTTTTCGAAAAAAAGGTGATTCTTGATAAGTGTGTTTTTTGGATTCGAATTATAATAATGAAGTTTAGATCTCAATAAAACTTCATTTACATCATAGATGAACATGCTTACTTTGTCGAATGGCACAACTAATGGCACTCACAGGTTTATGGCCGCAATCACAGTCTAAATAAAAAGATAGTTCATGTACAACCTGAAAACAGCGGAAACCACAAAACACACGAATACAGATTCAGAAATCAAAGTGAGCGGTTCTAAACTTTTAAAACAGTCAGAATAAATTTAGTTTCAATCTCATCTTAGAAAAAGCTCTAAGTTGGATGACTTGTGTTTGTTCTGAGGATTGGAGTTTCTCAGTCGGTCTAACTTGTTTTTGGGTGCGTCGACAGGATGAGATCAAATCACGTGTTGGGTTAGAAAGTACTATATTCTAGTGACTGACCTTTTAGAAACACAAACATTCTCATGTTTGAACAGCTTGAATAGTCTGTTCTAAAATCGCGCTAGATTTTAAAGAAGATTACCTCTCTATTCGGACACCTGCACATTTCTTTTTGGATATTTTTAAAAGAACCTTGACAACCTTACAGGCTGAGCCTACGGTCCGGTATTTCACTTTCTTGTTTTGAAGACACAACTAATATGGCATTTCTCCAGTAGTTTGATAATTCACCATTTTATTACAAATAGAAAAAAAATTCTTGGCGTACATACTTTGCTAAAGTATTCTGGTATTACTTGACAATACTGTAGTCGCTTTTTACTGGTGATGTAGTACTGCTATCAGGTTCAGATTTGTATAGTAAGGACAGAAACCCTGTGGCCTATGTTATTCCCTTTCTAGTATGTTTCTTTAAATGTCCAATCTTCTCCGGAATCAGTCGATTGAAAGAGCGAACACTACTGCCTCGGTTAACAGGTCTCAAGAATTGATGACTTGGTATGAAAACCTGTATGCCACCGGTATTTTATTCGTTCTTGGCTTTTCTATTCCCCTGCTACTTCAACTGAGTTTTCCCGATCTCGAAGAAAGAAAAAGAGAGGATATGTCAGATCCAAAATCATTTCTTTGTATTCATTACATCAAACTCAGACCACCTCTTAATCTGCGGTGAGACAGAGTGAAGAAGTCTAACTTTTCAAGCCACTATTTGTATGATAAATCCTGTAGTTCTCGAATTGCACGGGTAGCTGCCCTCTTTACTCTATTTAGGATATCCGCGTCACCTGAAGTGCACATGAATCTGCATCCTCATCAGGTTTTTACATCATCAGTGTACAGTAGCAACGGAGAGTCAACTATACCTGTTAGTTCACTTACGTACAGTATAAAGAGTAAAGACCCTAGGACAAAGACTTGTGGAACCCCATCAGGTACTGATTTCTAGGAGGAATATTTCGTACCTATTGTGTTTTTCTGTCTTCGATCTACTACGAAACCGTTAAGCTCTTTTATAGGAGAGATCTGAGAATGCCTAGATTTTCCAGATTTCAGAGCAGTCAATTTTTTTGCACCTTATCAAACGTTTTGTTGAAGTCTATGTAGACAACATTCACTGATTTTCTATTGTCAAGACCCTTTATCTATTGCTCCCTTGCTATAAGGAGGTTTATTATGTAACATTAATTTTTTCTGAAACCATGTTATTCTCTGTTTAACAAGTTGTTGGCTTCCACTAATGTCATAATGGTCTGTTTGACTATTCTCTCCAGTATCTTAACTGTGACACTGGTGAGGCTGACAGGTCTGTAGTTCGATGGAAATGATCTTGATCCTGTTTTATGTACCGGAGTAACGATTGCACCCTTTCAGTTCGTAGGTAACACACCTTGAACAAGTGACATATTGAATATCAGTTAGTGAGGCTGCAATATAATGTGCAATTTATCTCAGGATTTTCGGATGTAATTCATTCGGTCCTGTTGAGTTTTCCGTGTCTCAAGTGCTAAGAGCCTTAAGTACATCGCTTCTATCAAAGTCCACGGCGAGCGGATGGTTTGTAGACTTCGTATTTGAGTCCAGTTTTTCGTCTAGAAGAGGCTATCGAATGAAAACTGCCTCGAAATCGTTTGCTTTTTCCTGATCATACTCTATCATTTCAGATTCACTCTGTCTTTTAATTAGGTTGGGAATCCAATGATAAATCCTTGTTCTGTAGTTTGTTTGCGAGAATATTCTCTTAGGCTGCTTGATTGCAGATTGTGCCAACTGCATTTCAAATATTCTTCGAGCTCTTCAGTTCTTGATTATACACTTATTTCTCGCCAACCTGTAGCGTTCCATAGTACTTGCTGTGCCAAGGCTGACAGCAAGATTTCCGTTTTAGTAAATGTCGAATATCTCGGCCTATCCAGGGGTGACCGTGCTTCTTCTTCCCTGGGACTGTTTAGGGTATGAACAGTTGAGTAACTTGATCGTATGTTTACCTGGAAATGAGCCTAAACCTCTTCTAATGGCGTCCTCGAGTCAGTTATCCAGTTTTCAACTGAGACTGATTGCCTTCATGCCTGCCTTTTATATATAGGACGGGCTGTCGCAATTGTTTCACAGGTAATCTCAGTCATGAACTTAAATAAGATGACTGCATGATTACTTGTCCGTAAATGCGGAAGGAAAGTCAATTGACAGTCATCACCGAGTGTGAAGACTAAGTCCGAGAAAGACAGGGAGCTTTTGAGGTCGTATTTCGTGGAATCTCTAATGCACTGGAATAAATCTAGGGCGACTTTGATTTCTAACTATTCGCACTGTTTTTGATGACCCTACATGTGTGTTTCCTCAATTTATAGACGGTACATTAAAGTCGTCTGCACCTGTTTGACCAGGATTTAATTTTACTTACGAGAAGGGGATCCACCACATATTCTGGAGTGTGGCATATTACAAGTAATTCTATGTCGGCAGAGCACAGTCCTGACATGCCATATGGTTAAGGTGTTTTTCGTGTACAGGATAACCCTACCATCCTTAAGGTTCAGTCTGTCAACCCGACTTAGTGATAAGCCAAGCAAATGAATTCTACTGTTATACATTTCTGACGCTGACCATGTTTCTGAGATGGCAATGACATTAGGGTTTTCTGTGTCCACCACTGTTTTGAGCTTCACCATTTTATTTTGTAGGCTGACAGTATTTGCATAGCACAGCTTTAATTCTATGAAGAACCTTCCTACACCACCTAGAGTGGTTTGAGGATCGTTAACTCTGGACGTTGGCAATGTGAAAACACTCGTGTAAAACCCATATACCGTTCCGGTGGCGCTCATTTATTTCTGCCTCTGCCAATCGTCTTTTAATAAAATCAGTTGGACTGGAATCCACATGGACATATATTCCGGACTCAATCAACCTGTGTAGTAATCTTCGTTTGTCAGTAGAAGCAAAGGTAACTTTTAAGAGATGGCCTTTCTGAGTACTTTCGGAATTCATTTTTTCTCCTATTCTATAAAGTAACTTGTTTATTAAGGATCTAATGTGACTCGAGTTGTATTGAGATCTAGCATTCGGTTCCTTGAAGGAAGATTTATCAAATTCATGAAAAACCATAGGCCCGTCAGCGCGGCCCGTCTTTACAGGCTGTGAAGTTTTGTTTTCCGTAATTTTCTCATCCCTGCAGTACGATTTGGCATCAAACGTGAAGGTCTCACTCTGTTTCCTAGATATTTTTTCTGGGTGTAACTATAAGCCAATAATTAACATTGTTATCTCTTTTGATTACATCATCTGCACTGCTCAGACTGTACTTCTCCATAGTCTGTTTGACATTGATATGTGAATCTGGAGCTGAAACCGTCGACCGACATATCCTAGAGTCCCCAAGGATTTGTTCCTTCACAGCGTTCTCTTTCACTTTTCTTGTGATTAGTCTCTCTAATTGAACGCTATATTCGGATCCTAAGCTAGTCTTGTAAACCCCAAGCAAAATCCACACAGCGACTTGAACACGAGAGAAAAGACGCAAAATATGCGAGAAGCACTTTGCTCCAAAGGTTCATTCATGTACAGAAAATATGGGTTTTTTATAGTATTTTAGAAGTCCGTGGGTTTTCCTGAAAATTCCGGAATGCTACTAAACATAGTAACAGTGTAGCAATCAGCCAATTGGAAGCTCTGTATGTGACTTTTGACGTTCGCGATGTTTCTAGCAAAACGTCCAGTCAACGCTGATTGGATAAAATACTTCTTAATGTTTCCTGAGCTTGTCATGTCTATTGCGAGAAATTTTCCGGATCACCCCAACACTTGTACCAATGCTTACATCTGTATGTTTGTTAACCGCTACGTTATTGGGGTACACTTTGATGGTTTCATTCAGATCCAAAGCTGGACTCGTGAAAACCTGTGACTTTTAACAACACATGGTCCAAAGTCAACGTTGCAAACTATGTCGAGTAATGCAGGTGTCAGGTTACATAATTTTGTTGAGTGAACCCTTAAGGATGATTCAGCTTCATCAGACGCAGAATTTCAAGGGGATTAAACACTTTTTGGTCTTGTCAGACAGAAGGTAATCGGATGTATATGTCACAAATTACCTAATTTCAATCACAGATACTACTAAGCAGCAGGCCATCCCTTAATATCTAGGCTTCCTTGGGTACTTGTGATAGGATTGATTGGTCTTTTTGGGTTTCCACGCACAAACTTAATTCACCGTCAGAAGTTGAACTAAAGTTAATTTAACGTGGTAAGTTTGTGCATTACTTGAATTGGGTCCGTTCGAAATCCGGCATTACTGGTCTGTATTATGAAAAGATTTTATACCTGTCGATCTCCTGATAACTTCAAGCGTTCGTTGAATGATCAGCAAGCACCTCAAATTACATGTATTCGTGCCGGTGCGAATGTGAATTAACAACCTAACTGTCTATTGTTTATCCGACTCTTTTCTAAAGAAAATTTTCCCATGGATAATTACCGACCACGTCTTAGTGTTCCTTCAACTTCTCCAATACTGTCCAACGTTACGTTCACTCATCTAGGCAGCTTTTTGAACAATACTGCTGGAGGCCAAACTCCTAAATATAGACTAGTCTGAGACTAAGTCTGTTAGCTTACATGCTTCACATGGCATGTCATGTCTGAGCATTATGAGCATTATGAAACTTGATATCTGCCTCGTACTTATGTATAATGAACACCTATGATTAAATTAAATTGGGCTTACAGTTAATTGTCGTTGCACAGATAATCAAAATGGACTGTATTTGTATGCAATTATTACTATTATTATCCGCATTTATCATAGTTACTCACCGCTTGTACGGTTACCCTCATTGATTGTGAAATCGCTATCTAAATTTGACCTTGATTTTTCGTTACGGTTTTATACTATGTTCTCACAACACACTGAATTTTGCTGATCAATACACTGCTGCACCTACTCCTCGTCTTTGCTCATCAGCTGCCACGATAACAGACCTCTGATATATTTTGCTATTTGCGTTTGTACATTGATATTCCTATTCTCAGGAATATCGGCTTAAATTATGTCTATCATATATAGAATTACTGACTACTTCGTATAGTAGCGGACTATGAGTCCAACACTAGAAAACACTACCTACTCAAAATTTAAGCAACACCCCATATTTTTTCTCGTTGTCAGTATTTATATTTGTGTATATTACCAAGTGTCGTTGCATTTTTTTGCAGTTACCCAATCATTATTTCCGTATTGATATATTTGGTTTGCTACAATAGCCAGATGAGCAGTAGAGTTTGTTACACTGACTATGAAACGAGACCCATGAATATACATGTTTTATTTTTATAAAACGTTTTTCGGAATCTCCGTAAACACATTATACGCTACTGACGACGCGAGTTCCAATGAAATGGTGACACTTTAACGGTAGGTGCTTGACTTGTCTAAAAAGCTTGCAGTACCATAGCAACTGTATCCACTGTTATTGTGAAACGCGCTAAATGATCTTCTAGGAACAAGCCACTTCTCAGACGTCACCCTAGGTCATCTAAACCAATCCCCGGATCTTGCTAGTATCACCAGAAATACCGCACTGGGGGCACAGAGATGCAAAATCACATCGTATGTATGCAAGAACTAGGGGAACATGCCAGTCAGACAGTAATTAGTGCGGCTGTTTCTGCCCAAATGACAAACTATCTCTTTCCTGTCAGTGACAATAGCCGTAATACGGATTTTTTGGCAAACACAAACAGAAACTAGTATAATTCCTTTGACAATACTACGATAGCAAGTAGTTGAGGTAACTGGGTTGCTTTAGACGACCTACGAAACCACTATCCGATTGTTCAGAGGGCAGTTTTCAACATTAGACCTAAGACTTCGTTGATATTTTCAATGAATTTTCAAAATAGCAAGAGTAAGAAAACGATTCTTGGGGTTTAGTTTCCCGGTGTTTATAACCTATTTGACATAAACGAAAAGAAAGTTATATGCAGGATCATCCGTGCTACGTACACGTTACAACTGCTAATAGTGAGCTTTTCAGTACTTATATTGTAATACTGACAAAAATCTATTCACAGATGTCCTGTTCGATTGTATTACAAATACTGATTACCGAAGTGACAGAATATCGCACCATACAAAGCCTTGTATAACTCTCGCGCGTCAACCAATGTGTGCGAGATGGCGTAGAATATCACTAGATTAGCTGAAGATAGCAAAATTGGGAGTTGAACAAGTAATGAAGTTGGTCTTCATATAACAATCCAGTAGCCCACAGGCTTCTCCTTTACACATGGTGCTCAAGAAGAACTATAGCAGCTCACGTACAATTGAGTTTGTTCACATCTAATTTGGTTAAGCCCTTTTGTTAATTTATTTAACGGATAGTCATTCCTACAACAACAACAACCTATCTATACTACTGTACCTTTATTATGTACGCTTGAGCGCTGCTTACTGCTTAAGCAAATATTCATTTCGCTAGCCTTACTACTAGTCGATTAATTGATTCGATGATTCATGCATTTCCATTTGTATATATGTTATGCCTCGATAAGGATAATGAATGATAACTTTGGAATCTATTTGTGAACCAATACTATGCATATATTTTTTATGGTATAATTGCTAAATAACTAAAGTATTCAGATTCGTGTCCTTCTTATTATAAACTTTGTTTTAATCTATAGATTATTATTATACGATTTACTATTCTTGAGTTATCCCTAGTCCATTAATTACTGTTCCTCCTATTCACAGCCACATTTGGCTAAATATTGTACACATGTTATTTTCTATTTTATTGGTACGATCTGGTCAGCTTGATTGTTATATAAACTCAATATGTTTGAAATATAATGATTCATACCGCAGAGGCTGATCTGGACTCAATTGGCTGGGCCAGGCAGAAGCAGGACCGATACGTACTCTAGACTGCTCGTACGGTTTTCGTGTGTCACTGTTCCAATCGATAATTCGCTGCTCTCTGATTGGCGGTCTTATTAACATGGCATCTACTCGGCCACAAGTTACAATAATGTGATATTAGGTGAAAATGCTTTTTTCAAATAACCATTTTGATATTTATTGAACTGAGTAAAAAATTGATCTGGCGCATTGATTTTTTACAATAATTTTTACTACTCACGCCACTTATTCAATGTCACGCTATGTGCTGGCTGGTATGTTAATGGTCCAACCGTGTTTCTTCCTGATCTAATCTTGTTAACACGTGCCGTCGTTCTGGTAAAATCATTAACTCTATTCGGCCACGTTTCCGGTATAAAAGTCTTTCACGACATATTGAAGTCGTTCGTAAACGAGGGTATTCTGCCAGTGAATCGCCGCAAACTATAGTTATCATAGTACTTTTGAAGATTTTTTTGAACAGTTGAAGAAGAAATTTTCATATGCACATAAAAATCTAGCTGTCGGTACGTCTGTTCAAAGATTCTTGAAATATTAATTTAAGAAGCCTCTTCGTTGTTTATCCCATTTTCATTCAGTAAATTATTACATGTAACAGTCTATCACAGCTATGTCTTGTTCGATGTTGAACATCCCAATTTTTTCGTTTAATCTGCTATACTTATCCTTCATATACATAACACAGGTAACTAAAAATCATCGCTCGATCAAATTAACTAAATGATTAGTGTATTGAAACAATTGTAAAGCAAAAATGAAAGAAATAAAACGTGGATAACACTCAACAGTTTCATATAATAGTGTGTACAAGTAATACATAGGGACAGAACATTCATATAAATAACAAGAAACAAACATTGAAAGTTTAAGAAAAGGGGTTGTCACATCAAGCACACATATAGGAAGTAATGTGAATAAATATTTTATTCTTATATGAAAAAAATCATTTCGATTGCAATGAACCAACCCATATTGAAAACACCTTAATCAGTGATATTCAATTTACCTGGGATCATCACCGTTCAAGATCAACGCTTAATTTATGGAGAATAACACAACGAAATTAGTTAGTCTCCAGCAGAAAAAAATATTCATTTCACTTTTGCCCAATGATTGATATTGTTTATTAGCTACTGAAATTAACCTACGATATACACCGTCCAGGCTTTTCTTGAGAAAACTAGAAACATTTCTCGTGTTGTTTGTAAGTCTATGCTCCTGAAAAATGTATATGCTAAGGACCATTTTGTGTCGCCAATAAACCAAACACAAACTTGGACATTTGAATGGAATGTCCTCTCCTTTGAGTAAATGCTTGATACGAGAATCGGTGACGAAAGGTTTCAATGCTAAATCGAAGTTTCTTTTTTCAAGCACACTTTTTAAGAATAGCATAAAGTGAAGAGATATTCAAAAACAAGAAGAATAGATACACAAAGACTATAGAGATCTGGTCCATTAAGAACCTGGTCGTTTTCAAATAAGTATAACCAATGGCAGAATGGCGGTTTTTGAATGACGAAGTAAGCAGATTGATCATGAAACATAAGGCTTTTTGATTAATCGAGCACCAGAAGTTAACAGATCTGAAAATAACTATTATCTGTCCTTGTCCAACTATAAATGGATCCGTTAATACGCTTCATCTCATAAGTTAGATTGTAAAGGTCACAACAACTAAAGCACAGCACGGAATGAATAGTTGACAAAAGCTGGAAAGGTTTCAATCAATGGAAATGAAACTAAAAAGACTTCCCATCAGAAAATAACGAATCAAATAGCTCTCATACATAATATACTAATCATGCAGAATAATAATAAGAGTATGAACTATTAAAGATAAAAGAAATCTAATACATACATCAATATTTTCGAAACTAAAACAAAACAGAGGAGGGAAAGCATGTATTTGGTATGGCGTGAAAATAGGGGAAATTTATTGATTAAGGTATAATAAATGGAAAAGGGACTGAATATGCAAGGGAATGAATTTAGTTTTTTTCACCCTTTCTATGGAAATGTTAGTCCTAAATGTCTTGATTGCCTCTCTTTATGAGATTTACAAATCCATCGTAATCCAATTTGCCTTCTTTGATTGGAGCTTCTTTCCACGTTTGTCTTATCTACATAGAGAGGAAATAAAATGTTTGCATGACATATATTTAAATTACTATTCAAATTTATTTAAATAAGTGAAAAGTTTTTAAAATTTGTGTTAAATAGTTGTCCAATGTTCTCTAATCTTAGTCTAAATCCTTATGGCTTTATGAAATAAACTGCACTCAATTTAGTATTCTCTAATTTTAAACAATGATGTAAATAAGGGTTGGTAAAAACACTATTCTGAGTATAATCTGAATGGGAAGTTATCCTGTAACTACATTGATAAATACGTAAAAGGAAATTTTAGAATAAAATCGGTAAATAGTACAAACTTCGTTCTGTAGTCACAAAAATTTTCTTCCGTACCCTCAAATATGCAGTCAATTTGAATTTTGGACATAGTTACCAAAGAATAAATACTTGAAGCTCGGTATGCAAACATTATAATTAGAATATAATTATTAGCATAAATCCATGTTATATTACATTTTAGAAAATGGAGTCTAGTTGCAAGATTAATTGGCAAAAATAGTTTACATGTGCATTGGTTTATTCATTTATTTATTTCATACATTACCTTGTGCTGTGTGCTACTGATGTCGACAGATATAAGTAGTATGTATCGTCGATCGAAAGTGAAATGTCTGGCGGAAGAAGGTTAAGAAGATCAAAGAAAAGAGAATGATTGGTGTGGAAATGAAAGAACAATGAAGTCTGGGACTATTGACTGATATTTTGCAAATGAAGTATTTACTATATGGTTCTCATATTTTAGTAAGAGGTTCTATAATTTCGCATTGATATTCATTCGGTTGTCCCCACTTGTGTTCTCGTTCGCTATAAGCTGTTCTTTAATAATACATTCCTTAACTTACATCTGTTTTATTTAACCTAAATAATTTCGAATTCTAAAACTTAAATGACAAATTACTATACGATTACTTATTCAAAGAAAATACTACTATTCAGTTTCAATCACTCACCTCTTCAGCAGAAAAATTATCGCCCATATTTTGTAAAAGATCTTTAATACTAAAATATGATTATGATTAATTGTAAGTTATAAAACACATACTATTCTTCTTCTAAATATCGTTTGTTTCCTGGATCAAACATTGCAAAAGCATTACGTAGTGCATCTTCAGGATCAGTACCTGAAACACATAAAAAAATTGTGAAAAGATAGTTTATTGATTATAATTTTAATGGTCAGTTTTAAAATGAATTGAAGTCTGTATGTGAATCTTATAAATCAAGGAGCAATAAACAGGTAAACAATACTAATAGCAGTCATGATCTCACACATTACCAAACTCGGGACCTTAAGGTTCTATTACAGATATAAGTTTTGTCAGTATCCGAAATTCTCCACAAAATCACTTCAATTAACTACTATAGTTTATCAGTATGGGGATTTGTGAAGATTTTAGTATTTTAACAGTTGAATTCATTAGTCAATCTTAGTTAGACCACCATTGAAAACCTGGAAGCACTGGACGTCCGTTTCATACTAGTATGGGATTACGAATGTAAACTGCTGAGTAGTCTCACACTATTACGAAACGGCAGTCCAGGTTTTCAATGGTAGTCTAGCTTAGATTGACAATCGTGAATTCAACTGCTAAAATATAGTAAGTTCGTTAAAAAAATAAACATGAATTATTTAACTTGAGTCAACTAAAAAGAGTTTACCATTTAGTTTTTCACCGAATAAGTTGATAAACATTGTGAAATTCAATGGGCCAGGTGATTCATCTAACATTTCTTTTAATTCCTTATCAGTTGGTGTCCGACCTATATAAATTAAAAATACATTGATTTTAATTTGAACATTTCAAAGTTAACTCTTACCCAATGATGCATACATATCTTTTAAATCTTCAATATCAATAAATCCATCACGATTTTGATCGATCAACGAAAAGGCCTAACCATTCATATGGATATTTATTTTATTATTAAACTAGATAGATTAAAGATATACCTCTTTAAATTCTTGAATTTGATTCTGAGGGAACATTCCAAAAACATTTGAAGTAGCTCTTTGAGCTCGTTTACCACCACCACCGCCTCCACTACTCGCTGTCTCTTTTTTATCCTCTGCTGGAGCTCCTGCATCCTCTTCTTTTTCTTTTTTCTCCTTTTTCTCTTTCTTTTCTTTCTTTTCTTTTTTCTAAAATGATTTTCAAGGAATTATAGAAGAAGAAGAAAAATGGGTTTATATGTTGTATAGAACTCTTTAATTTGTTATTGATGATATAGCTCACCTGTAATTAACATGTGATTTTAACACTTAACTAGTTCACTTAGAAAAAGGATGAAGATATCTCTCATAGGAATCTGTATTTTCCAAGTGACTATATAATTTATATTAGACTTGTATCAGTTTAGGTCAAATGACTCTTTTCTCTATCATAATTTATCTGAAATAAATTTGATTAAGAGACTGGTTTCCTAGTATGGGTGAGAATGATAAGAGGTAACTTGAATATTGGATGGTGTAATAAGACTAATTTTATAAATTTTTACTTATAAGAAGTTTACTTTCATTGTATAACATCAACTTTCTAGGATCCAAAGTAATTTATTCCATTTAAACTCACCCACCTATAATTTGTTGTATGAATGAAAAAGCTAATAATTTCTTCAAAATAATTATTCAGTTATGTAAATGTTACTATTGAGTCAAACTCTTACAGGTATTTGTCTGATGTTAAAAAAGTATATTGTTTAGATAATTAATGACGTTAAAAACGAATAAATAGATTGAAATTCTATTTGATTACCCATTGATATACCGATTACTTATCCTGAAGGCCAAAGGAGAAGAGGAAGACCAAAGAACACATTACTCCGAGAAATGGAGACAGACATGAGAAGAATGAACAAAAACTGGATAGAACTAGAAATGAAGGACCAGGACAGAGTGGGTTGGAGAATGCTGGTCGGCGGCCTATGCTCCATTGGGAGTAACGGGCGTAAGTAAGTAAGTAATTCTATTTGATTACCCATTGATATACTGATTACTTTCACATAGTTATATGCATGTGAATTCTTATTTAAATGAACACTATATAAAGCGGTTAGTTTAAGTATGCGATAATTAAATAAAATATTAATTATAACCATCATGAAAACTAGAACAACATACAACTAGTTCGTTATCAGGCTTTACTATAATATTCAGGAATATTTATACAGATGTATGAAAATATTTAACCAATAAAGGTAATTTGAGTCAATGCACACTATGAAGTAGACTGCATAGCTACATATAATAGATTTAAAAAAGCGAGCTTTAAGTAGAAGCGTAGATGTACTAGTTGCTAGAAGAGTAATAAAATGATTAAATTTCCATTCACTAGTTCAACACAGATGATAATCGATAAAATTTATTAAAATTGTATAGTAAGAAGTGTATAAATAGTCAGATAGTGAAGAATATAAACGGAAAAAAAGTGAATAACGACAAATAAATGAATAATATTAAAGTTGGAAGCTATTCAGGATTGATTGATAATATTCTTAGCGATTTTTAGTCATACTAGTATTATCCAAATATTCTGTATAGTATATTTTATGTATTCATCTATTGGCTGAACAGAGTTTCAGTGAAATAAACAGGACTACTACTACCATTTCAAATAAGATCAATTAACTAGCATACTGCAAAGCGACAATATATATTCTAAACAAAAATTTTATGAAACCTCGTAAGCAAGTATACTTCAGCGCTTAATAAAACAATAATCCATCTGTCTGCTTAAACATTTGTTATGTATTCACAAGTGATATGTGATAACAGTAACTGTAACGATAAAAATACGATTAGTCCTATGATAAAGTAATGATTTCGTCTAAAGTAATAACAGAAGTGCAATCATGAGGTTCTAAATAAGGGATTTTCGAATTTCCGTTATCTTATTTTGATAAATAGTAAACAGGAAATCACAAGTGAACATCTAATAAAACAATTCAGTAGTTAAAATTGTTTGTTTACTTTCGTTGAAAATCCTAATTATCAAAGAATTGAAAACAATAACTTAATATAAAAGTCATATTCAGTTCAATGTACAATGCTTTTTTCAATAGTTTTAATCGGTTTCGTCATCTTATTTAAAGATAACAGTAAAAATTCTCATTAAAAAAATTAATAATTAGGCTAGTTGTTAAACAGTTAATTTCGGTTTACCGATCTAAAATACTGGTATCTTTTTCAGAAGATACTACCTGGTTGCGCTTACAAACAAAACAACCAAACATTTCTAGTAATGAACCATTATTGATAAACTAATAAACAACTCTGCAGTAATCAACATTAATGATTTCTCACGAATAAAACGTTTATATAGATAGTTACTAGCTTTCAGGCTTTTGGGATCCATGCTTACTTTTCTCCTTATAAAAAGTACAGGTAAGTTAACAAATAAATCTGTTTTGAATTTTTTGAAATCGTAGAGAAATATTGAAAACACAATACACCCATTGAGACATTAAATAAGAAAGATTGGTTCGGCAAAAAGTCCTCTTCACTGCATATTTATTTTCAAGATGAAAAATAAGTATATATATATATATTTGCGATTGTACAGATTTGAAAATAATTTCGCCGAAAAGAGAACTCTTCGCTGAACCAATCTTTCTTATTTCTAATTTCGAAAAATTATTGTTAAGTTCTAAAATCTGGTTGTTACTAATGTCGAGAAATTAGCGTACTTCATCAGCAAACGTTGTTTTGAAAGGATATTGAATTGGGTTTTGAACACTAGTTACCTCATTCGTGGTCACTTTCGAATATATTTCCGGGGGTTACCACTTGTTTTAGTGCTCCCACCTCTGGTCTAATCAATCAGGTTTGCTCAATATTGTGAGATCTGTCATCTCATTGACACATATGAATCCAGCCTAATGATTTTTCCAGTAATCTCATAAACAATTTATAGTTGATGAATATTAAATCAAATTTTATTCTATTTTTTCAATTATCTAGGGTGTCACGTTTGACTAATTGTATTGGAATTTCCTATCTACCCTGAAAACAAAGATTTTAATAACAATTATTACCAGCTAAATGACAATAACTAGTTGACTGGTATCAGTTCATTTTCTTAAAAGCTATCAAAAATGTAAGCCTTTAAAATTTAGATCTCTATAATGTCATTAATAATATTTGAATGCTTGTAGTCTGAGCATTTCTGTCCAAATATTACGGATAATTAGCTGCTTAAGTGTCTCTTGACATTCAACAGGAAGAAAGACTAACCGTTGCTTTTGTGAAAGAAAAGAAACCACTCGAAGGAAAATAAATCTCAGAAAAACCACAAGTTCCTGAAAAGATTTATTCATCTTAGTAAAATGACCTGTTTATCTATTATTCAACACATTATTAACAAATAACCCAAGTAAAATCGAAGTATTCTTATAGAAAGTAAGTTTAACTATCAAGTATCTACCTAGGGGGATGAGGCTATCGATTATCAGAAGGTATGAGGAAATTATATATAATGACGTATGATATTTCATTTCTTAATAATTTGGTTTTAAAGCTGTACGACTGGAACAGTAGAATTTCTTTCACAAAAGTTCAATGGATAACACTGTTTAGTTTTCGTAGATGAAATCTTTCTTAATACACATATTTTTTGTTAGACAGAATTACATTCACTTTCCTCTCTATATTTTTTCTATACAGTCATAACAGATTTTGGTCTCTAATAAAAGTATTGGGTTCAAGATAGTTACTGAATGAGAACAATTTATCGTTGTTATGTAATTAGATCTAATATGAGAAAAACTTTCACCCATTATCACGAATAGCAATAATTCAATTAGATATACTTAGCTTTTCTTTACACCATTCTGATCATTAATTATATTTAAATTAACACTCAACTCTACTTGCCTGTTATTCAATATCATTTTTAAAGTAGAAGAAAGGATAAAAATAATAGTTATGATATAATAATGGTTATCAAAATCTAACTTACTTCTTCTCCCATGTTAACTTAACACAGAGCAACTAATGCAAAACAAAATGATGCTTCTAAAATTTAAGGAATTTTTATTCCATAAATATATATATATATATATATCTACATTGAATTGCTGAGACGTGGGCGTTCCAGTAAAATATATCAATGAAAGATTTGTATTATATTATTGAAAAAAAGTCAATAATATTCCACTTTTTAACTGTGTAGATTTCCCAAAAATTTTCATGTATAATCCAATCAAATTTGTTTCACCTCTTAGCACTTGAACTACCACATTATTTTTCAAATTGCAATCAACCAACCTCCTACCTGATAATACTGTAGCTACTGGCTCCAGAAGCCCTTCTACTGGGAGAAAACTGGGTAACTCGAATTAAATAGT
>NW_017385987.1:1988462-2054562 GCF_000237925.1 Schistosoma mansoni | reverse complement strand
CTCTGGGACTCAGACCCAGTACCTTTCGCTTCAAACGCCATCACGTTATCCACTCAGCTACTGAGTCCTGATAGCCACTTGCTTGTGCGGTGGGGTGAAGTTTAAATTCATTTAGTATTGTTTGTTTGAATCTTCCCATTGATGTTTAGGAGTGAACATCAACTCTGAGATGCAGGTACATCCAGATGACGAGTCCCAAACAGGACGAAACGCGCGTCCTGGATTCCACTGCTAGCCACTATCCATCTTTACTTACAATGCTTGTGAATTAAGGCTATATCGAGGCAATACGCACAGTTTGCACATATGCCAATTAGAGACTGACCAGTTGCAGTCATAAACACCAATGGGAAGATTCAAATAAACAATGTTAAGTGAATTTAATCGCTCAAGATGTTCAAAATAATCTGAGATTACTGGAAAAACAAGTAATAAAATAGAAACTTACATACTGCATTCAGCAATTACTTTATTTTGCTTTTACTGAAATGGTCTGTGAGAAAATTACCATTATTATTATTATTATCTCTGTTAATGTCAAATAGTATGTCAATGAAGTGAAATATTTTACTGCTAATCTTTTGGGTACAGCTATTCTATTTTCCACTGAACTAAATACAAAAATTGTAGTAGAATAATATAGATCTATTAATTTCAGTGGGAGAATATAAATGTAGATTTGTAAGGAGTAATGAATGTAGAACAGTGATAGGCATTGTTCATACGACTGACTATTTATAAGAAAGGTTATGAATATCCTAGAAAAAAAGTAATAAGAGCATCAGGATAGATTTCTAGAAGTCTAAAATGAGCTTCATAATTAAATTCACTGGAGTATTAATTGGAGATAATTTACAAGAAACCATGAACTTAGTTTTCGCGTTAGTAAACAACCTTCAGCAAAACTTACCAAGAATCCTGAGCAAACTGACTCTCATTGTGGGATCTGAAACCTCATCACTCTTTTTCACGGTCTTTAATCATGGTGATGCGCAGTTTGTTCTGTGACTGACTTTCTATATGGCTCAAATATTGACAAGCTGAATAAAGCCCAGATAAAAGTCCTGAAAAAATGGAGAAAGATTCATAACTTAGCACATAATATACGGTGTTAAGTAACTAAGTAGTGAAAATCGAATTCATTAGTGGAAGCAAGATGGTAGTAATGATGGAGTATTATGAAAACAACAAACATAACTGGGTACATATTAGCATCAAACTGCTTTACACTCTAGTCATCATATTTTTACAAATATGGATTTTGATTTGATCAAATTGGATAATATGCATACCACAGACTAAATAAATACTAATTTTATTTATTAATTTTTTTTCAAACCCTTGTGTGATATGCTGTTTGAGCATTTAGTTTCTCAAGGCTGCACACTGTACAGGCAACTCTAGGGTTATTCTAATTAATTTGCAAGTGAAACTCAAACTATGTGTGCATAATCAAAATACTTATACCTGTTAATAAATAAAACTCTTTTTGCTCAATATTGTATCTCTCTATAAATCAAGGTTTCCCTATAAATTAAGCTTTTTCATCGATTGCTAACAGACTCTCCACATCCAATAGTCTATTGTGAAGTTGAGAGCCTTACATTGATCACTAAATTGAAATTCCATTAATCAAATATAGTTAGCTTTAAGGATCAAATTCTATTGGTTACTATTTAATGAGTGATTAGCTCAACTTATTCCCTCCCATAGACTGTTGCTTTTAGTTAAAAAACTTTCTTGTATTTAGTCCTGACAGCAAATTAAAATAGAATGGGCTCAATTTTTTAAGAGTTGTATAATTTGTTTGATGTTCAAATAAGGTTTGTTGATAAACGTCAATAAGAGTAAAACGCATGGTAAACATGATTGAATGATAGTTTAGTTCAAAGTTTTCAAAGACTTCAAATAACAAGGGTAGATGAAAGTAGGAAGCACAATAAGAAAAAAACATTAGTATATTTATAATTTTTACATGTGAAGATTCTAGAGTCTTCTCCAAGTACCTACTAGAGCTGATTGATTAGGAAATAGCCAATCAGCGTGCACCAACACAATCTTGCGCGGGACATACTTAAACCCAATCTATATTCCGTTAACATTATTATTCGTATTAAGTGATTAAGTATCATATGAATAAAAATCTATGGGATTTGATAAGTGAAACACCAATGCTTTAGATTCAACTAAAAAATCGTTTCTTTTATATTACGAACAACATTAATTCGGTTAGATTAGGTTGATATATATCAAAACATCTTCAGATTTAGCAGGTAATTTTCCTTGAAGTGCTTTACATATATCCTTCTGAATTTACAATTTACATGCAAGATATGGAGTGGATAATTTGTAACCTTCACACAAACAAACACATCATGACCTTGACAGCTGAAGTGTAGGCCAATAACAAAAGGCTGAAAAGTCAGGTATCGATCCGTTAGATGTAGTTGATAGTTGTATTTATTCAACTAAAGTGTTTCACAACATTTATAAGTCATTTTTATTATAGAAACTGTCGGTTGTTTAAAAAAATTCTGAATAACTGGTTATTTGATGACTAGGCTTAGGTACGACGAAATGAATTGTTAGCATCAAATTTACAAAATATCCATGAAAATACATACTTGAGATGTTTATTGTGTCATTTAACCAGATACTTGTTTTTGGTATGACTGTTACTAGACAGTCCAGAAAAGGAGAAGTTTCTTTATATTGTTTTTTAGATACAGGGTACCTTATGAAAAACGTTCTGGTTGAAAAAAAGCAATCAGAATTCTGTTAAAGTTTAATAAAGATGGGGAACACTAGAACCTCCGTTTTATTACAAATCTCCAATTTATAAAAAGTAGTTCCAGAATAAATAAAGTTCTAACTTGCATAAACCAAAAGCAATAATAATTATCACTTTTAAGTTACTTACTTCTCTTATAGGGCTCTGTAATCTCGAACAAGGGATCGTAATAGCTGAAGATAATCAACTTTAAAAAAACACTGGCGAAAATTGGGCACTGAAAATCAACGACATTAGAATTATCTCACAGTATAGATCTGAAAACTATGAACTATTATGATATGACTAATTACTTGATTAGTAACCTGATTTGAAGGTTTTACTTTCAATCCACTAACCGACTCAAAGTATAAACTACTGAGAAAGAAAGTAAGATGATAAGTTATTATGATTAATTTAGATTAGAAGTATTTCCTAAGGAGATTTCACATACTAATAAGATCTACTTTGGAGTGATGATGACATAAAGTTTTCGGTAACATTGAAAACTCATAAAATTCCTATTTTCAGCCAATTGTCAATTTTCCTGTGATATCTAGTTCATGAAATATTGTCCCAGATGATTATAACGTGTTATGTCCCTATAAGGATAATGAATGGTAACTTTGGAATCTATTTGTGAACCAATACTATGCATATATTTTTTTATCGTATAATCACTAAATAACTAAAGTATTCATATTCGTGTCCCCCTTATTATAAACTTTATTTTGACCCACAGACTATTATTATACGATTTACTATTCTTGAGTTATCCCTAGTCTATTAATTACTGCCTCCCACATTAACAGCCACATTTGGCTAGATCTTTTACAAATGTTATTTTCTACTTTATTGGCGCTATGTGGTCAGTCTGTTTGGTATATAAACTCAGTATGTTTGAAATATAATGATTCATATTGCAGAGTCCGTTATTGGTGTTCTGGACTTAACTGGATGGGCTAGGCAGAAAGCAGGACCGATACGTACTCTAGACTGCTCGTACTGTTTCCCTGTGTCACTGTTCCAATCGATAATTCGCTGCTCTCTGATTGGCGGTCTTAACATGTCATACATTAACTGGGCATCCACTCGGCCTCAAGTTATGACATAACAGTAACAGAATAATATCATGATGTGGATATAAAGCTTTTCAAGCAATGTAGTGAAGGGATAATTTAACATTTGTGCAATTTATGGTCTTATACTACATTTAATTTATTAAGAAAATACCAAATATTTTATACAATAGCTCTTTTGATAAACTTTTGTTGGGTAAGAATAACACAAATTATAGGAGGGATAAAATCCATCAAATTTTGTGTGTTCTGAGTCATTTGTGTACCTAATTTACATTATATACTACTTTAGAGAATCCTTGACACAAATAAAACAATTTGAGAGTGAATAACTGTAAACTGTCCAGTACTATATGTAGACACGTTCCATTGTTACAAATCATGAGTCTAGTTCACTTACAATATTTCATCTGGCCATCTGACAGTATAACAAAAAACTGAGACCATAGGTAAAACTCCTCCAGATACTTTGATGATAGCCTTATTATTTGTAGTAATATGAATATTACTCCCAGAATGCTTTTATATTTAATGCATGCCAATTCAAAAATCAAGTTTAAAACGGTTACCTGCTGAACCTTGTAGAAGTAGACAGAAAGTGAAGAAATAGTGAAATTATTGAGAAAAGTAGATATAAGAAAGAAACATAGACTAGGCAATAACATATTTCGTCCTGACTTTTGCAAACCATCCAACTTGAGCATTATTGAATATTTCTACTTGTCAACTGGATTATTCTAATAATACTTCATATATATCTACAATTATCAAGCATCATACTAGTGAGATTAAAGTAGATATGATAGATTAAAGACTTGAGAGAAGAATTAACGTCAGTTTACAATATTTTTTGTTCATCATCAATGAAATATGAGGTAACTTATGCAGTACAGTAATTGAAAATGAGGGAAATAATTGTAGATTACTTTCTTGGCGGTGATTATTATAAGTTTTAACGAAAGTCCGAATCCATCCATGCCTCTGTTAATTAGGGAATCAAATTCGTGTAATATTTTTTGCAAATTTTTATATGAAATAAATATATTTTACTACTTTTCTCTTTCTATTGAGTAAATAGATGTTATTCATTTATATCCAGGAATAAAATTTGGGGTAGGTTATAAGGAAAAACATAACACACATGTTTGCAATTCGGTATCTTTCAAAAACCCTTAGTTGTTTGATAATGTTTAAATCTGCGGGATACATCATTTCTTGGGTAAAAAATACCTGTAAGAAAATTTAACTACTTTAATAATATTAAGTAGTGAAAAGTATTTTAAAAAATCAAGGAGCCCTGTTAATAAGACCGCCAATCGGAGAGCAGTGATTTATTGAACGGACCGAATGACACACTGAAACCGTACGAGCAGTCTAGAGTACGTATCGGTCCTGCTTTCTGCCTAGCCCATCCAGTTAAGTCCAGAACAGCCTCTGTGGTATGAATCATCATATTTCAAACATACTGAGTTTATATACCAAACAGACTGACCACATAGCACCAATAAAGTAGAAAATAACATTTGTAAAAGATCTAGCCAAATGTGGCTGTTAATGTGGGAGGCAGTAATTAATAGACTAGGGATAACTCAAGAATAGTAAATCGTATAATAATAGTCTGTGGGTCAAAATAAGGTTTATAATAAGGGGGACACGAATATGAATACTTTAGTTATTTAGTGATTATACGATAAAAAAATATATGCATAGTATTGGTTCACAAATAGATTCCAAAGTTACCATTCATTATCCTGATCGGGGCATAGCACAGATAATCATGCATTATGAGATAATTTTATCTATGAAAATGTGAGAATAAAAGGGTGTAGTAATTTTGGAACGTGAACAACAAGAATATATATACTCTCATCTGATTTTTTGTAGTTACCTACTGGATTTTATGGAAAAGACATATTCATAGTGGCTTCATGAAAAAATAACCACAGTATAGTGGAATACATACACTCAAAAACGGTATAAAATCCTGAATATGCGGCAAATGGAAACGATAAGAATATCCCTGAAAATATTTTTCTGAAGGTCACTCATACATAAAAATACTAAGTTTCATTTAAACAGCAACATCATAAAGACTCTATTACCAGTCTCCAAAGTTTCATTATCTTAAATACCAATTATGTAGAGCGCTTCCTAGATGCTTTTCAGAAGCCATTAAACCCATATAGTTGGTGAGGAAGCGACTCCTTTTTAAATATTTCTAAGTCCGAGTATCAATACGACCTAACCAAACACAAACTGTGTATATTGCATTTCTTTTCATAATAATCATGAGGTTCTATATGGACTTCAAAATAGACCGTGAAACACCATAATAACGCTTACGATAACTGAGGTTGAAGATTAAAAAGTGGCCAATAGTTTAATATCTATTTGTTAAATTTACTCTTTAGTCAAGTAAACTAAATAGTAAGAAAATGATACTAAAAGATTATTAAGCTAAACAAATTTTTTGGAGTGACTTCAAAATCTATAGTCAGTGTGGTCATTTGTAGTACACAAAAACTACAACTTCACGCTTGATGTTTTCATTTTAATTATTAATACGTTACTTTGAATAATAATCCACTTCATTTATCTGGTTTGATTTCAGAACACTAGGAAAGTCAATGTTTAAATAGAATGAAATCTCGTTTTATTGATAAATACTACGAAGAAAGATAAATGAATAGTTCAAGTATAAGTAAAGCTCTTATTTTCAGCATACTTATGAAATGAAAAAAACAGAAATTGTGCTAAGGAGGCGGAGAAACACGCCTATTTAAATATAATGGGACAGAGGCTATTAGAGGGAACAGACAGAAGGGATATAATGTATAATAATCGGTCAAATTATCGAATCATTAAAATTGAGTTTTATCAATCAAGAATATGATTTAGCTACCGATACAACTGGTTTACTATTCGTATAAAATATATTTAATTTCGGATGGCTGTCAGGAAGCGTTTGTTAGTTTTGACCCTGTGCTAGTTGTCATTGACAATCAAGGCTCATATTCAGACTCGTTCTTCCGTCAGACACTGCAACAAGCATCTCAACTAAGGATCCCCGAAATCGTCCACCAGTAAAAAAGCTCACTTCCATATGAAATAGTTCAAGCTATCAACCATACAAAAATCTTAGGAAATTACTGAACATAATTAGGTTGTTGAGGATTAATTCCTCTATACCTGACTCCAATAAATAAATATCCCACTAACTGAATATTTAATGCAGGCTGAATCTCCTAGTTGATTTATGAGTTTACCCGAGATTATTGAAAAGCCTGAACACCAGTCATAGAGATAGTTTATTGTTGAAGCTCGGTAAAAATCCGCAAGCGTGCAGATAGCAAGCACACAGTGAAAATGAATGTGTAGAAGTGAGTGTTAGAAATCCATATATATTTATGAGTGTTAATGGTTGTGGATATATTATTGAGTGTCTTTGTTTACAATCAATGAGAGAATAGATTAAAGATTGATGTGCAGACACATGCGCTCAATCAGACTCACATATAAATTTACAAAGTGGATTAAATGTCTAAATTACAGAGAGCACACAAATAATACAATAGTTGAATGGGCTTGCTACAAGGTCAGGCTGAGTCAGAGATACCACATGCTGGATGAGAAACTACAGTCACCACATTATTATGACCAAGGGACATATATTTAAAAAGCCAAAGTTACCCCCGAGATAACCCTATCAGTTTAACAAAATCTAGGTGTACCAGATACGATAATTATTAGGCTTTTGATAATAAAACTCGGTTTTGGTTTTATTACCTGTATAGCTGATTAGCTAGAAGTTTAGAATTATGATTAAGATAGAACTGAATCATAAGACGTAACGATAAAATAGGATCCCCTAGTTTTGATTTTTTTTATAACTTATGGATTTCTAGGTGTGCACTTTAGAAAGATGTGTGATTGAAAACAACTCAGATTCAGTTATAGAGCATGACAATTCTATATAGTGACATTTTTTGCCACAGTAAAACTTTCCAGGGTAGTTTATACATACATCGATGGATTATGGTATTTTAGCATGACCAAATGGTGACCTATGAGAAGCGAAGTAGTCAACAGTCTAATGTAGAATATATAATTTATTTGGAAAGCAAACATATCCGACGACTACATAACATAGACGATATACTAGACTTTACAAATTCGAATGTGTGTACAAGTAACAAATCACTTCATATTATTAGTAATGCTAGCATGTTTGAAATGTCCATGAAAATATTGACTTCTGGACTGAAAAATGTAGGTGAAGACCACCTGGTTGGATTCTGTGTAGTTATCTTAACAAGTGGTTGGAAGTTTTGACTAACATAGCTCAGAATCGTTTGCGACGACGCAGGTGCATTCCGTTTTAGTCTTCCCTTAAGCTGTATGTTTACAAATTACCTTATAAAATTATTCATTTCACTAAATGATATTTTCTCGAATCATATTTTCGATGCCCAACCTTTTTTACTACCGCTAATGCTGTTACTACATGTAGTACTCTGGGATTTGTTTTGACAATTTCACCTGTGTTAATTGGGTTTTGGAACTTCAACCAATGTTTTCATATGTCAGGTACTAAGTTAAGTATGAGTGAATGACTTCATATAAGAACGTTATATATTAAACCTACTCATGTTAGTGTTAACTGAAAGGTTAGTATTTTAAAAGCTAGACATACATAGTATGGCTTAAAATTTTAAGGACAGAAGGCTGTCTATTGTACAACACGCCATTATGTTATCTACTTTATTCCTAAGAAAGATGATAATATGTTACACACAACTGAATTAAATACTTTATTAATTTTCAGATCAGTAATAACAAAAGTCTTGTAGATATAAATAAATTAAAAGTATGTAAATGATGACAATTTCACAATGAGTTACGAGAAAGGAAAGCAGTAAAAATATAAATGAAGTCGAAAATATGCGGTGAAACAGACGAAATAACGTGGAAAAGTAAAGACAAATGCAATTCAACATCTGCATATCATCATCTACCCATATACTCAGGTATAGGAAAAAAAATAGTTGATGAATATACACAGAAGTAGAAAACTATGAATAGTTAAGATAATGAATACTAAAGAAAAAGTAGTAAACAAAGAACCATGTTAACCAGATCTATTATTAATTACGTAACGATATAGAAATATCAAAACTTACCAACAACAATCGTCAACTTAGATAATAAAACAAACGCTGACAAATAATGTATGAAAAAAACAATAATGTTTGAAAAAATTGCGAATAATTAAACGTGACTGCTTGGTAAACAAGCTTTATATAGAGTTACTCGAAAAAAAATTAAGAACCTAATTTTTGTAGAGTATTCTCGTTAATATCGTTAAATACACACAGTGATGATAAAATATGTTCGATCAATTGAATACACGGCATCAAATTCACTTTGAATGTGAGGAGAACACACAATATGTTGCAGAGGTCATAGGTGAAGTCAGAATGATTGGTAACAATTGATGGATTTTGTGAACTGCACATCTTATTGATGAAGTCCATCAAACAGCTAGGTAGTTGTTGAATTAAAGATTGATTCACGCTTGAAATGACTTCATTTATTCGGTTCCCATGTGATTGAAGAATTTTTCCCAATTGAACCTATGAATAGGGATAAACACACATCGGGTGCTATAAAATATTGAATATACTAAACTCAACAGACACAAAAACCATACACAACGACAAAACATTTCGAAAACTGAGAATAATATAAACTGATTTTTCTTAACAACGATCATTTAAAAGGTGTACAAGTTACTAATGTTTTTATTAGTTTATAAGTGTCTAAATTATGTTTATACATCCAATATAGACGGAATGTGAACAGTAGACATTACAGTGTTATGCAAACAATAAGGTTTGAAATTTATCTTACCAGTGACTTCGGGTTCTGTTCCCAATAAATAAAAAAATGAAGATCTTGGCGGGAAGAATTTCGGGAATTTTTTTTAAGTCGATGATGAGCACTGCAAACTAGGCAGTAAGTTCTCAAGAAGAAATTTTTCTAACAAGATGATGAGTTAGGGTGACTGATTCCACAACTATTACCATCTTACAAATACAAAATGATATTATGTTATCAATATACTCTAATGATATTAGGATTACGTTTAATAATGTCTTTAGGGTTCAAAAAATAATATAACAAGTAGACTTTAAGTATCACAGGAGGGTAGATCAAAGAATTAGATTCAGCATATGAGAGATTCTATATTAGAGTAACAAGTGTATTTTGATGAAAATAAGCTACAAGAAATCGTTTTAACTGCTTGAAGTAGTATGTGAAGTGATGGAGAACTGGAGGCTAACAGAATTAAATTTTCAACATGTACAGAGTTTTTGTTAGCATATCAATGGGAATAGTAAAGCAAATAGCAAAAAACTTTCCCGAGATTGAACAGTAACTTACCAAATACTCTTGAATTTGATTTATACAAAGTCGAAGAGCAATAGAAACAGGGCTATACAGAAGAACTAAACTGCCATAATTTCCACAATCCTTTTCATCGGTTAGATCAACAATTTCCTCATTGTTCACACTAGATGAGGCAGAAATGGACCAGTGATGTTCAAAACACACAAGCCAATCAAATGTGGGATATACTGATAGATTTTCTGAGCATACTGAACATAAATCACAAGGATTGTGTTCGGAGATCTGGATTGTAATGGAATGAGATGCATGATGTAATTAAAAAAAGAGATGAAATGTTGAAAAGTTTGATAGACCACAGTACTGAGATTTGAAAGCAAACAAACGTAAGCACATTATGTTTAAAACACAAAAAATCTATTATTTAGTTAAACTATTTAGCTCAGTTGACTGCATAGAATAATTCAATTCGAATTCGTTTTTTTAACAAACTTATCACTTAACGTTAATATAATTCACTGAAAGGAAACCAACGTTCACGAAATAACTGGAGCGAAAACCCATCTCTCTCACAATACCTTTCTTCTATATAAAACGAAGTCGGTTACTAATTCATTTAAATTCAATTACTTTCATAAAAACAATATATATATATATATATATATATATATATATATAACTAGAACTTGTGATAGGATCAATGTAAAAAATCACAAGAAAGACAGCTCAAGAAACAATTGACAAGAGAAACAATAACAAAGCCTAGTACAACTTACAATATGATCTGTAATGACTCTTGTTATTTTGAAGCGTTTGGAACATGCATAACATGATGTGCCTTTTGTGAACATATTTTTAAGTGTTGACGATAGATAATCAAAATGATCCTTCATTTGTTGTTTATATACAGACTATATAATGGAAAAGAAAACAATAGTAAGAAAAGAATTTAACGTATCAAAAAAACTGAAATCAGTAATAAAATCTGTAAAACTATTAATGCGTTAATTACAATATTATTTAGCTCACGAATCAAGCTAAGATGAACAACCATTGAAAACCAAGGAGCATTGGACGACCATTTCGTCACAATATAGGACTCCTCAACAATGCACATCCATGACCTCACCGAATCAGGGCCAGTGAACCCGGATCTTATGGTGTAAAAGTGTAACTTGAATCAGTTCGCAACGGAAAGAAAATTGAGAATGTTTTAATTTTTTTTAGCTACATTCAATAAGTTATGTACTATGTGTGACATTCTTAAAGCATTATTATTATGCATATTTGTATTTACCACATAATAAATGTCTACGACGTTTTTTAGGTTATTTTTTAGTAGGAAGATGAATGAATAATTACAAAGTGGAGGATAAGAAATTGTAATCTTGATTATCAACTTCCTATTAATTCTATTAGCTTACTGCTAGGTCAAGGAACAGAGTTACCGAATTTCGATAACCTTAGGATACTGCAAAGCAATATAGAAATATAAACAAATGGTATAATTTGGTACATAAAATCTGATTATTTGATTAAAATCGATACTTGACTGACTAATTAAACAAGAATACGTAATATAAATCACCCAGAAACAATTTGGAATAAATAGCTGCAGAGTTCATAGGATTAGTTATCTTATAAGCTTAAAATATGTAAGTCAGATAATTTGACCGAGATGATTGAGATCACAAAACGTGCCGAAAAAATTAAAAAGAATCAGTACTAGAGACACTAACTAATTCAGCCTACTAAACAATGACAATAAAATCAAAAGAGGTTAAATACATACTGTTTACCTAGTGGAGTGAAAAGTTTTTATAAGACAAACTTAAATTAAACTTATCTTTCTAATTAATATCTTCAAATCTGTTCGGTTAAACAGATTCCCAAAGCATCGAAGTAGTCGAAAATAAACAATAATGAGTCAAAAATAGCTTACTTCAGCAGAGGAGGAGAGTAATTACAGCACTAAATGCAATGGATAAAACGACTGTGATGAATAATAATTTCAAGTACTTTCGGAAATTACAGTTCAGGGACTGATAGTTGAACGTTACACGTAATTTTGAATTTATTATTCAAATTTACTTAAAGAGCACAGCATTCGAAACACTGATTCAATAACTGAAAGTTGAGTATTTAAACCTAAGAACTCCGATCGTTGCTGCTACCTTGACGTGGTGGTCGGGCTTGCCTATCGTGATGAAGCAATCGAGCTATGCTGGCTGGAACAATCGTTCCTCGAGGTCCTACCAGGCCAGACAGGTCGGTTGAAGAGCGGTGAGACTAAAAGCAGCAAACCCAAGGTCCGAAGGCGAAGTCGTACTGCTGACTGTACAGAGGTGTGACAGCAGTAAGGTGTTTCCTTCAGACAACCAGTATGACAGCGATGCTGCCTTCCCACAAGGAGGGGTGGGGTTAGAAAAGGTCGACCCTAAAAATGCACACCTCGCCTTATCCCACGGATATCCGTCTCCGGCGGTAAGGTTTTTTTTTGAAGAACGGAGCTAACACAAAAACTACCCACAAAAAGGTCGTGTGTGACCGACCTCAAGCAGTTGTCCCTTGGGCACTGCGGTCACGCTCTCAGGTCATTAAGACCACTTCTAACCCAATTTCCTTTTCAGGTACCTCTAGAAGAATCCTTCCACGGTGTGGGCAACCGGGAAGTGATAACTGCCCTCATACCTCTAACAACACTCAAGACCACTGTATTCATAATCAATCTCCTTCTTCACTTCCTACTATTCCTTCTACCTTGACTTTCAACACTAAACTTCCTGTTCCGGTTTCCTCCTCAAGTGTCACCATGGCCAACGATTCTAGTGCGCGAAACGCTGTCCCAGGTCTACTAAAACCTCGCTCCAAACTACACATTGGAGCCTTCAACGTACGTACCCTAAGTCAAATAGGTCAACAGGCCTCCTTAGCTAAAACTCTAGAATCTCGTACCATCGATGTATGCTGTGTCTCCGAAACACGCATACAGGATCCCAGTGTGGTCATTCACTTGACCTCACCTCGCCAAAATGGACAGCCGACGAAATACACCCTCCGTGTATCTGGCGACCCGTTGGCTAGTTCTCGCGGACTTGCAGGTGTAGGCATAGCACTAAGTACAAGGGCAGAACAGGCACTACTAGAATGGATCCCCGTTAACAGTCGCCTGTGTGCTGTCCGGCTAAATGGCTCCGTAAGAACTCGGAAGGATAGGGACACACGTCGTTGCCTTTTCGTCGTTCCTGCCTACGCTCCCACTGACTGCAGCCATGATGAAGTAAAAGATGACTTTTACAGAAAACTCTCTGAGCTTCTTCAGAAAGCTAAGCGCTCAGACATAGTAGTCGTAGCAGGTGACTTTAATGTCCAGGTTGGCAGCTTAAATCAAACAGAAAGACATTTAGGTGGGTGTTTTAGTATTCCGGCTCAACGAACCGATAATGGTGATCGTCTGTTGCAACTATGCTCAGACAATCGTTTATTTTTAGCAAGCACTAATTTTAAACATAAGGAGAGACATCGTCTAACATGGCGACCACCTGCACCAAACCAACGATGGACTCAAATAGACCATATTGTCATCAGTCATCGTTGGAGAGGCTCAATAGAAGATTGTTGCTCGTATTGGAATACTTGTTTAGACTCTGATCACGCTTTAATACGAGCACGCATTTGTCTGCGCCTCAATGGACGCAGGAAAAGTACACTAAGAAGACCCATTAGGATTGAACTGGAGGACGAGAAATCCAAATGTAAATTCCAGAAACAACTGAGTTCACATCTAGGCAGTTCTGTAAACGAGACTGACCCAGATGCTGCTTGGAAAGACATACGAACAGCTGTGGAAACAGCAGTCACATCTATTAGTCATTTAAACCATAGGGCTCCAAAAAACCAGTGGATTTCCTCTAAGTCTATTTCACTGATGGATTCGCGTAAACTCATCCCATCAGGCTCTGAACACGACGAAGAGCGTAAACAAATTAGATCTAGGTTAATTAAAAGTCTAAGGAACGATCGTGAGCAGTGGTGGGCAACGAAAGCAAAAGAGATGGAAAAGGCAGCGGCTGTAGGCAACACCAGGCAACTATTCAGACTAATAAAAGAAACCGGAATTAAGAAGTCAAGTGTAAGTGAGACAATCTCCGAAAAAGACGGAACCCTTATCTGCTCTCAACCTAAACGTTTAGAACGATGGGCGGAACACTTTAAGGAGCAGTTTAGCTGGCCTTCAGCTACTACACAACTACCCACTATTCCCAGAAAACCTGAATGGAACATTGAGGTAGGCCCCCCGACCCTACTTGAAGTTCAAAAGGCTATAAGTAATCTGAAACGAGGAAAAGCAGCTGGTCCTGATGGATTGGCTCCAGAGGTCTTTAAATATGGTGGTCCAATTTTAGCGATTAGGTTGACTAATATTCTGGCTAAAATCTGGGAGACGGATGTAATCCCATCCGACTGGTCACAGTCACTGATTGTCCCAATATATAAAAAGGGGTCCAAATCATCCTGTGATAACCATAGAGGGATTAGTCTGACTAACATAGCATCTAAAATACTAGCCTCAATAATTATCGGGCGCCTAACTAAGACTCGTGAACTGCAAACACGAGAAAACCAGGCTGGCTTCAGACCTGGTCGTGGCTGCATCGACCACATATTCACCATTCGTCAAGTTTTAGAGCACAGACACGCTTATCGGCGTCCGACAATGATAGTTTTTCTTGACTTGAAAGCAGCATTTGACTCTGTAGACCGAGAGGTTCTGTGGCAGTGTCTGTCATTGAAAGGTGTACCTGAGAAGTACATAAACCTTGTGAAGGCTCTTTACTCGAACACTATTAGTCGAGTAAGAGCTTATGGCGAACTGTCATGTGATTTTACAACCTCAAGTGGTGTCCGACAAGGCTGTCCACTATCCCCACTTTTGTTTAACTTCATTATAGACCTGTTGCTGGAAATAACACTCTCTTCGACTGAATCTACAGGAATTGATCTCCTACCAGGGGGACCACTAAGCGACTTAGAATACGCAGATGACATAGTCCTGTTTGGTGAAGACGCTGACAAAATGCAGGGTCTTCTGTTGGAATTGAGTAATAATGCCAGGATGTTTGGGATGCGTTTCTCCCCATCTAAATGTAAATTATTACTTCAGGAATGGCCTGCGTCAACACCTGAACTAAGGATAGGGAGCGAAGTAGTCGAACGCGTAGATAACTTCACTTATCTTGGAAGTCTGATCAGCCTAATGGGTTGGTGTCTGACGAAATCTCAGCACGGATTCAAAAAGCTCGTTCGGCTTTTGCCAACTTATGTCACCTGTGGCGAAGACGAGATATCCGTCTATCAATTAAGGTACGAGTATACTGCGCAGCAGTTCGCTCTGTTCTACTTTACGGCTGTGAAACATGGCCATTAAGAGTAGAAGATACTCGTAAGTTACTAGTATTTGACCACAGATGCCTTAGAAATATTGCTCGCATCTGCTGGGATAACCGGGTAAGTAATAGTGAGGTTAGACGCAGGGTATTAGGGAACGATGGTAAATCAGTTGATGAGGTGGTGAATCTTCATCGACTGAGATGGTTGGGCCATGTGTTACGTATGCCTGAACACCGATTACCACGACGCGCTATGATGACTAGTATTGGGGACGGTTGGAAGAGAGTTAGGGGCGGCCAAACCAAAACATGGCATCAGTGCTTGAAGTCACTAACTTCTAGTCTGAGCCATGTTGGCAGATGCAGACTACCTGGTTGGGGTCCGCGTGACTATCGTAACCAATGGTTGGAGACTCTGTGTGACATGGCTCAGAATCGATCACAATGGCGTAGGTGTATACACTCTTTATCTTCCCTTAAACCTTGAGATTAAAATTGCTTCATATCTCTCTTCCTTCCTATACTATATCCTTATATACAACCTATAATTTATATACTACTACCAACACTAAATTAACTACTAATAATCCGGTGTTGATCTTGTTGTGCTAACGAGGTATGGCAACTTGGACCGATGCATATATGTGCCTGGTCCTACGTTGTAGCTGACTGACTGAAACCTAAGAACCACAACTAAACAAAGTGAAAATCGATTTATGTAAACTGAAGTATAAAGTAACAAAGAGAAAATAAAATGGACCAAGACTGTACAGTGACATATCAAACAGGGATAATGGACATTCAAAACAACACACACACAATATATGAGTTAGCGGTTTGGACAAATAATAAAGATTAGTAATAAAGTATAAGTATGTCCTGGTACGGTCGAAAGTGGGGAGAGTCAGTTCTTCCTCTCGAACTGCTCACATGACCACCCGTATAAAGCCTCTTTCAGGGAAGTCCTACTCACTGCCTTATCGTGGCATTACTGTTGTTTACGAAATTGAGAGGACGAAAAGCGAATGTCCGGCGCTTTAACTAGGTTGATGGACACGAAAAATCCACCTAGGGGAGTTGGAAAACCCTGATTCCAAACTAATGGTGCACATGAGCTCCAGTATCCTGAGGGGACAAATGGAGTATGAATCAATCGTTGGTCACTGGTTACCATGAGACTGCATCTCCCCACGATGCTCCACTGCCTTGTGGATTAGGCCTTCAGGTCAAAGGCTCCGAGTGTGGTCCCCTAAGAAAACCACCTGCTTCGGTATAGGCACCCGGGCAGTATCATAGCGGCGCATATATCTGGTGCTGCCTTGTACCAATATTTATGTGTTTAAATAAATAAATAAATAAGAGTATAAGTTTATACGTAAGGCTATCGACTTTATCGATTGGGAGAGAGTAAAATGAATTATCTGATTTTTTAGACCACACAGCTGATTCGAATACTCAGAGTTATATATTTTAAAAAAGTACTTCCAACAAATATTAGTTGTAAGCTGAAATATGAAAAACCAACTGTCGGAAAACTTAATTTTAGTCCTAGTTTCTAGAACATTTAGTCAACCTTAAAGATAAACTTACAAGTGCACGTTCATAACTCGATGAGGAAGCATCTTTGAATGACTGTAAAGCATAGCATTTCTGATGTTTCATTGAAAACCCAGGCAACAAAACCTACAGTTGGAAAATAAATTATTTAGCCACGTTCTACATTAAGGAGAATAAAAATGTTTCAGAAGTTTTGGGAACATATAACCACATTTGTAACTTATCTAGCAAATTCATGAACTGATGTCAAAAAAGCAAAGGTAAATCTGTTTAATCTCCTTCAATATACTAAGAACTGTCTGCATTATAATTGTATCTTACCAGTTGTCGTATCGTTTGACTTTTTTGCTGCAAATATGTACACAGACGATCTTTCAGATTCAATTCATTATCAATCCTTCTAGAAAAGAATCGCTGATTGAAAAGCATATAGACGGTAGATGTAGGTTGCATACATCAACAATGAAGATTGACCATATTTCTGACTCTATCAACTTTATGTTCTTTACGAATAACTTTAAAATAAATATGATTTATATTTATAATTAATACCGGTCCACGCATTAATAAACAGAATTTTACTCCTTCCTTCTTTTCGTTCCTCAAGTCCGTCTCACGATAATGTTAATAATTTTAAAAATGGCACAACCGGAAACCATAGTAAGATTGTTTTCAGATGGATATCAAAGCCGATAATTTGTATTCATCACCTTATTGACAGCCATGAAATCTAAGAATCACGCTAACAGTAGTTCATATTCAAATTAGAATGAGTTCACAGCCAGAAATGATTTGTTTTCCAGCGTCTTGCATCTTTATATTTATGTGAAAGTATGAATTTGGGCAAATCGGTACACATTTCGTTAGCGTTTAAAAGAATCACTATTTTTTTGTATATTTATGGTCATAACCTCAAAATTTATAGTTATACGTAAAAAAAAATATAGTCGTTTTGATGTCGGCTGTTCTTTACAGCTTTCAACTAAAACGCTTGATCCACTTGACGACTTTACATCAATTTTCCATAGAATGCATCCAAATCTTGTTGCAAAGCTTACTGATACAGTCCAGATATTTACTGAATCGACTATTTTTATATGTATATAACTTTTATGGATTAAACCCAATATAAATATGACACCGGTCATAATTTGTATTGCTTCATACTAATCTTAGCGTATCAGTGATGAAGTATGAAATTTAGTTTAGAGGAGGATTGTTCAACTATCCTAAACTGGATGATATTTTCTTCATGACAGATAAACGTTTAAAAATAGGGATTTCGCTGGATAAAAAATATATCTAAATGACCAGGTGATGAACAAAGATTGGAATTTCTATAATTAGAAGTATCCTAACAACTTACTAAGATATGAATGATCGACTTGACAGGTATGAAGTGAGATGAAATTTTCAAGCCTGAAAACACTAGCTCTTACACAATAAAAGTAGAATTGTTTTTCTTGTTTTTTGAATTATTGAGAATAATTATCTGAATATACGAGAAATCTTCTTTGGGGAAAACAAGTTTCCCAATCGGTCCAAAGGTAAGCTAAATAGCGATCTTTTACAGTATTATTGGTTTACAATTGACATTTTCAAAAGTGAATAAATTTACTAAGAACAATCAGTGTCAGATGATATATGTTGTGATCAGTTATACGATGATGAAACATATTAGGCCAAGGTAAAAACCGTAATAATGGCTAAGTTTTGTGTTTCAGAACCTTTGAATCCATGTTATTAAAAAGTAAAAAGTTTAACTGAGTTTAAAGGAGTATTTAAAATCACACATAACATACCTCTAATAACGAATCTGTCTGTATATTATATCCAGGTAAATCATGATGAGGAAGGAATTTGTCATACAAATCCGATATAGCACGTTTTGTGTTGTTAACATGATCATTTAACTTTTTCAACTGGCGATCTAATTTGTCCGATATAACAATAATTTTCTGATGAGCTGTAACGAAGCTTAGTAAATGATCTGAATCTGAAGTTGGTGAGAACAAATGACCGAGTTCACATAAGATTTCTGCCTATAATAAAAAAAGAAATCAGTTAACAATTAAAACAGTGCGAAATAACAAACATAAAATATAAAATAAGTTACTTGAAAAAATATTCGTCTGATAGTCACTGGGGTAGTTATATTTTGATTTTGCACAGACGATCTTATTGCTGGGACACTGGATACTAAATTCAAAATAGTATGACTTATAGGATCCGACGGAATGGACCACTAGTTATTAATAGATCACATGGACTCAAGTACTCGAAATTCGATTAACGAATATGAAATAAAATAATAGCTTGTTGTCAGGAATTAAAAGCCGTTACCATTGTGAAGTCCGAGTAGAAATAAACGGTGAATAAAATCTACAGTACAATAGTCTTGTATATTTAGCAGAGCTGGATGTGTTTATCTTCGTTTATTAGGAAGTTGCATATTACTTTAACTGTGGTACGGCCGAAGGTGAGAAGAGTTCGCTCTCCGTCTAGAAATGCGCCCACAGAGCCACGCATATACAGCCACTGTCAGGGAAGTCCTACTCACTGTCTTCTACCGGCAGGAGTGTTGTCTACGAAATCGCGAGGACGAGAAGTTTCCGGCGCTCCAACCGGGTTGGTGGGTACGAAGGATCTACCTAGGGGGTTTGAAAACCATGATTTTAGACCCATGGAGCATATGGGCTTGATTAGTAGTCAAATAATGAGGCTTCACAAAGGTCAAGCTGAATCAGAGTGATGAAAATCTGATATGGTTGGTTGAAAGCTTACTTATGTTTATAATTAGCAGTTCGGCGTCCCTTGATCAGTGACGGCATAAAATGAAGTAAACATTACAGTGACAGTAACATTTTAATTACTTTATTCCCCACTAAGCTTCATCCAACTTCTTAGCTATCAATTACGACAAAATCTAGTGTCAATTGTGTACGCTTAATAAAATCAGTAAACTAGTAAAATGAGGCATAACGAGGTTTATGAAACAAAATAGAAACTAATGAACCCACTTCGATTAAATAAGGTTTAGTTTCTGGACTACATTTATCCCGGGAACACAAATTTATCATGTCATCAACATGTTGTTTTAAAAGTGTTTTTAACTGAGCGATGTCTTCAGGTGTAGTAGCAGAATGAGTATCTACAATGCTATTGAAATGGCGTTCATCTAAAGCTGCATTAAGTTGAGGTTCGTTCGTTAGTGGTATTTGTCCATTAACAGCCGTTGGGTGATCAATTCCCAGACACTTTAGTCGGTGCAGTGCATCCCCGATTTCTTGATAGATGGATGACCTGTTTTAGTGTAAACACACAGAAACAAATTAAAACATGTTTAGAATAAAAAAGTTTTAGCATGACAATATAAAAGAAAGACTAATAGAATTCCAAGACTCAGTATAGAATATCCAGGTAGACCATCTCCTGTAAACCATATACCAAAAATTAGTGGATACGTAACATTCTTCTATTCAAAATAATTACATGAGGGTCAACAGTACTGGTCTGAATAATTCAGATCGATTCTATCGATATTTCACTGAGATCAGTGATAAAGCTTAAGTGGTCAGTATATTATCGTGGATATCTAAAAATACCTAGTGCAAAACCTGTTAGCCAATCTGAAACAATAAGTCCCTCTGATAAATCTCGATAATGCATTGAGAAGACGAAGAATATCAAGATTATGTGACATATTTGTGTAAAGCATTTCGAACAATCTGATCACATATATTCATGTTAAGACATTTTATATGAAAAATAAAAGGTCAACCAGGCAAATTAAAAGGCAAACGAAGACAAAAATAATAAATTACATAAAAGAGATGTGAAAACCGCTCTGGATAATAAATTAGTATTACCAGGGTAGGTTAAGGATAAGAACAAATTGTTTTTGAACACATAATATGAGTTTTACTTCCCGTATAGCTGAGGCTTCAATAAAATATCTTAACGAGTATATATGTGATCAGATTGTTCGAAATGTATAACACAATTCTGATAACCTTCGTCTTCTTATTGTGTCAAAAAATCACCAATTTACAAAATATTTAGTGATTCATAGAGCAAAGAATTAATGAAGTGTGATCTTATTAGCACAAAAATGAATTATATGTTATCATCAAAAGTAATTCACCTTGAACTGCTGAGAATCTCAGTTAAAACACCAACTAGAGTTTCAACTTGTACACCCAACTGGGTCAGATTTCCTAAAGACGTATGCATTCGAGCGAGTACAAGTCTCATGATCTGAGTTAAAGCAGTGTCCATATTGCCAACGTTAACAGTAGATCCTGAAGACTGAGAAATTGTTTGGTTGTTTCGGATAGATAATAAAACAGGTGACGAAGATGAATGGACTATTTTCGAGTGAGATTTTTGACTCGAGGTAATTGCTGTCAGCTGTGAAATAATTTCCTCACCAAAAACCAAATACTTTCGGAGACGAGACAATGGCCAACACGTACTTTTATTGTTATCATGTCGACTATAAATACAGAGCCATCTCAATGCATGACGTAGCTAAAATCAAAGAATATAAATGGTGAAAAATGTACGATCAGATAACTCAATAGACGAAAATGTGACAATTATGTAGCAAACAATAAAGTTCCTTGAAGGTGTTTGTATGTCAAGAAAATTTAGTTCTACAACTTCTTAGGAAGTGAACAAATTAAAGATCAAACGATTTTAGAAGGAAACCGATAGATATTCTTATGATTACTGTTTTGATAGGATGTTTATGTTGAATAGTATCCAGAATCACTTCAAACTGAAAACAGACCGTATATTGTAGTTCTTGAAGCTTACGATGCACATTTAAGTACGGCAATTAACAAGCTACGTTTAGAAGGGTATTTCAAATACTAACCTAGATTAAGAACACGGTAGAAAGGGCAGAACAAAGAAAGTGGAAATAAATAACGATCAGTGAAGTGTTGAGAATTGTGATTTTTTTCACAACATACATGTCATATACTAAATACTTATATCCATCTAAGTAGTATATGGCGATGGTCGGACATAGAATGTATTTTGGCAGAAGACCGATCTAAATACTAGAACTTACCAGTGAAACATAAAGTCTATTGATCGACATATGAAGTACATGTTGAAAAAATGATACACTAGTATTATTAATGTACCATACACAACACACAACTACTCATGCTAAAACTCACGAAATTAAGAGAATTCCATTCCGATACACGATACACATACGATGGGAATTCACTTCGTAAGTTCTCCAAAAAATGGTCAAGGATAATTAAAGCTTGATCATCTGTTGAGAAAGCGTGAAAATCATTAGGGAGACAATCCGCACTAATGCCAATATTAGACAAGCTATCTGATATGGAAAAACTGGTAGAAATACTTCGAGTGGCATTTGTTAGGATTAAATTGCATAGTAGGTTAATAATATCACGAGCTGATTGGTGCCACCTTGTTAACTGACTCAACAGTCGTTTGACTATTTGTACTGATGGATCTTCAAAAAGATTGAGAGGATGCAGTTGTTCACAGGACTCCATTAGTCGTAGAAGATCATATTCACGAGGACTAGAAATTCGGAGTAAAAAACGACAAAAATTGGCACAATATTCCCGTTGTCAAAAATAGAAAACATTCAAGAGAACGATGTTATCTGAAATTAGATCATCATCAGAGTTGGTGACTTCAATTCTTATTGCGTTTTAACAGTAAATTTCGCCAGGGAGCATCAGTTCCCTCAAGATTACAGGTACACCTTGCTGACGAGTGCCAAGTAGCACGAAACCCGGGTCCAGGGTTTCCTGTTGACCACCTACAACCACCATCTTACCTCAATTTCTCAGTACCAGTAATCACAACTAGCAATAAATCCATTACTCATATCACACGTGATTAGTTTCCATGTTGTCCTGAGTGGAGTTATTATGTGAAATGGATCCTCATAAATTAACCTTATGTATTTCTGCTAACAGATTTTCAAACTGAGATAGGAACTAAACTGATTTCCCTTTACCTTTTTATGTACTCATGAAGATGAGTGTCGTTTTAAACTAATTCAACGGTTGATTTCAATTAAGATGATTAGTTAACAAAAAATAGTTTCTTCTGCGTGACACACGGATATTTGAATATTGTGCATTAGAATGAGATGTTCCCAAGAGATCTACACTTACTTGTTGACATCAAGTTCATGGTTGAGAACCACGTATCCATTATTCGAAGGCAATTTGATAACTTTATGTGGTGTTGCACAACCGTTAGTTGAAGAAGTCGCCACGGTAAAAGTAGCAGGACGTCGGGTTTGAAATTTTACAGGGTTGACAGTCGATGATATGTTCGTTGATGAGCTTTTGAACTTATCAGTGTTTCCGGTACCAATAATGGAGGGTTTTAATTTGACACATATTTGTTGAAGATGTTTACCACGATCTAGTATAGTCTTAGCATCGTTGTAGGTGTCATCGGTATGATAGCCAGCAGCCTTGCCTTCGGCTAATTTTATCTGATATCAAGAATAGTGCAAATTTATACTTTTATAGTATTAAGCATAACAATCTTGTTAAAATAGCTATTATTTAGAAAACGTACAACGATAGTTTTGTAAAAAATCTTCGAGTAATTGGATTTAGGAATAAAGCTGAAGAATACTTAGCTTGTAATCAGATAACTGAAAGTACGAATATACGTCAAGGTGATTAGAATAGTAGACAAAATTTTAAAAATAATAATACATTAAAATCACTTCATCCACTAGTTCTAACATAGCAAATTACTCATCTATGGATAACATTCGTTTAACAACTCAAGTGATAGAGTAAACCCCGTCTACTTCAACCCAATTATTAGGCACAGATTCGTGTACCGAACTTGCAGCCATACTTGATATGTGAGGGTTAATGATACTACCCGGTTGCTTGAACCAAAAGTGGAATGAGGTTTGAACCAGTGATTTGCTGGCTGAAAATCGAACAGCTTAACAACTGGTGCTTCAGCCCGATGATCAACATTTATGGGAATTCATTGAACATTCCCATTTGTTTACAGGTACTTAAATCCATACAATAACAAAAACGAAGAACAGTTTTAGAGATACTGACACGTAAGAATAGAAATCACTCTAATGAATATAGAGATGATAGCATTGTACACCGTCAATGACTCACCAATAAAAGATATAAAAATGATTTTCATAAAGTGATTGGGTACATGCTACGTCTTTTACATAACAAGTGATGCCGAAACTCTGACAAATTAATATCTCATGCAACGACATTATGAAACAATGAAAGTGAAAAAAGTGAATTCGTCACTTTACAGTATGATTGATTACTTATTGTATTCAGAAAACTATGAGAATATAGTTTTTTACTTTATTCCTGGGAGCTATAACTAGTGGTCAAATGAATTCAATATACAGGGTTCTATTTTTTATTAAATGTGTTAAAGTAGAAACCTGGTCGTCAAAATTCTGGTGCCTATATATTATTATTAGTTTACACATAATTGGCATGGTCTGAAAAATTGAACATAGGCCTGTGAATAATGGTTAATATTTAGTTAACTTCCTGACGGCTTCTTGTGTAATTATTTATGAAAACAATTATTGCAAGAATATGAATGTTCCCATCTAAATATGTAGTTATTGAATTCAATGAAATATTTCTTTAAACTCTTGTCTTTCCCGTCTACTCTGACGAAAAGAGAGCAAAGATTTCATCGAAAAAATGGAAGACTCTACCAGATAAAGTGAACAATAATGCTTGATTATCTATTTTAAATTTAAGCCTCTGTAAAAATCTAGATGAGCATTTCGTTGATTTTAAATAGCATAAGTGAAGTTGGTGCAAAATAAACATCTAATCGCAATTAAATGTAGGTTATTAAACACTGGCACGCTTACGTAATGTGCTAGGAGCTACACTTACCCTATGAAAACAAATTTACAAAATAAAGTAAGTACAAAAAACGTATAATTTATGATTAGTTGTATCAGTGCCTGAACTACTAACACGAAATTCCCGTATATAAAGCATAAATAGAAATTGAAAATTTTGTCACAAATAAAGTTTGGCTAGTTATTTTACTATATTATATTCCAGATTATCAATATAAATTTCATACCAAAGACTAGTCTTATAACACTATTAATTACCTCCAATTCCTCAAGAGTCATAGTACCTGAAGTTGAGTTGTTAGAAACAATAACACATGTTGATTCATGATTATCATTAGCTTCTTGTTTCATGAATTGATTATTAGAGAAAGTGTTTGAATCACTGGGTTTAATTATAACAGATAATTGATTTCTCCATGCATAAAAATGGGCTAAGCGATCAGCTAGACATTGTTCTAAACTGCATAGTTCCTCTATCGAGTAATGATAGTTGAGTACAAAAACTGAGGATGGACATTTCTTGCACAATTCAGACACATGTTTCAGACAAACCATATGACTAGGAGGTCGCTTTTCCTCTGTAAAGGCCAAAAAAGAGAAAGACGTTTCTGAACACTGCACTAAAACATAAGTACCAGGTTTGTTTAAATGAAATTTAAAATACCACTAGTATAACATAGAAGTGTACTATTCGCTGGTACCATCTGAAAAATGTCATTCAGATTTCCCTAAAAAATATAATTTAAGCTAATTTACATCATATCTGATTGTCATCTGCTCACTCAATAGCCAAAATATTGGATGAATGGTAAAATTTAGTAAAACTACATTTGGGAATTTATGTAAGAATCAGATTACAACCAATATTACAACCAATTTTCCATAAACGACACGATATTATCGAGAATTCACAACTGAAAAATAGTGAAATATTCAGAATAGTGGATCGCTTTTAGAAATAAACTGTTTACTGGCTAGGTTTTTGAGTACAAAATGTAATGAAAAAATATGAAGTGAAAGAAAATTAGGGGGTTCGGAATTTATGTATTGATTAGTAGCTATGTGCAAAACATCCTGAAGTAATACATCATTGAAGACTGGCTGGTAACTTTTTAGATTTTTGGGAAACAAACGAGGGTAACAGGAATTTCAATGAAATGAACGGTTATTTTGTTTTTTTTTAATTTAAAAGAACATGATATCACAAAGATGTACGAGAATTTAAGTCAGTCTGCCTTAAGGAGCCCGTAAGCCTGGCACGAAACATGTATCACCCACAGGTTGCCACATCTCATCAGTACAGAAAGATAAAATCACCAAGATGAATACCAGCGTAGTACAGGTACTACTAGTGATATTTAGGTCAGGCTTAGAGGGTATAACTCGATACAAACGAAATTGTGGGAAAGAAGTTGTAAAATGATTATGAAACTCAAGAAGTTAATGACAAACATTGAATGTACGTTGTATTACGATCTGAGGAGTTAAAGAACCATGGTAAATTATGGAGTGATAGACAGGGTTTTCGACGACTTGAAACTCCTAGAAAATCTACACCCTTCAACACTCAAGAGATAAATTGATTGACGAAACTGAGTTTTCATATAATCTGGTAGTCGAGGTATGTAATACTTAAGCCTATGGCTAACCGCTGACCACCTCGACGCCAAATATATTGACTGAATTGGGGACTGGTTAGAAGAAGACTGTTGAAGGCCAAACGAAGACCGAGTATCAGTCAATGAAGTCACTGACCGTTGGACTGAGACATGTTGGTAGATTTACCCTACTTGGTTGAGGTCTATAAGATCATTATTGAGAGAGACTGGGTGATATGGCTTAGGATCATTCATTGTAGCGTCAGACAGTCAAACATGACGTAGAACCTGATGCGTATGTACATAGGTTCCAGTTTCCATACCCGATTAGTACGAGATGAAATTGTTACGGCAAATCCCAGAGTACCGGAGGTAGTGATGGAATTAGCGGTAACACAGCAAATAAGATACTATTGCAGTGTGGATGGAATCATAATACATCTTACCCTAACTTTTGAGCTTCGAAATTACCACTAAAATTCACCACTCCGAACCATATTTTCTAATCCTTCATCTTACTCACTACTAGTGATACTATTATGATTTCAATTCTTTTGCCGTTCATATTGTGAATTTCACCTCGTTGCGGTATGGGATGGTAACTTTGGCTGATTTTTTCCAAAAACTGACTGACTGACCTAGCAGGATGAATTATAGAAGCCTAAAGGTAGGCAAAATGTTTCTTGTTTTTCAAAATGGTGATCTAATTTAACTTTAGAACGCGATGAAAACTCATAAAAATAACCACACTACTTAAAAGTAGTGGAACGCTATTACTCTAAGAGCCTTCATAACTTTTAGTAATAACTTAGCTAATACTGCTGATTATCAACAAAAATGCTTAAAAAAGTAATTTGGAACAAAAAAGATAACGAATCAGGAAATTGAAACAAAAAACACACCTTCATTAGATTCATCTATAATTTCACGTTGTTTATCCAACATATTGTATTTCCGTGCAGTCATACTAAGGTTATCCAAAGAACGGTCAGTTGAGTTTTCTAATCTTTGAATACTGGTATTCGATTGATAAATACATGAACAACTAACTCCAGATAAAAAAAGAGTAGTCAAACAGAAATCACAAACACGTGCATCATCTGACATTTCGTCGAATTTAACTTTTCTCGAGTTAGGCACACCACTTTGAGTAATTAGTTCTCGCAACCGCCGTTCTTCTTTGAGCATACAAGTAAACTCTTGATGCACAATAGCTACAGCACCTATGTCGAGACCTGAAGTTGAACAACCAGGAGGTAGTTTTTCACTTATATGAGGTTCCAGATTGTCTGAGCATTCACCATTTGAAATATAGCTAGTAACAGGATTTGTTAAAGTGAGTATTTCTTCTGGAAGAACATTGCCCACAGCCACTTCGGCCAATGTACATAATAGTTCATCGTTTGAAAATACACAATGTCTTTTAATTTCAGCATAATGTTCAATACAAGCACGACCAATAGGGAGCTTAGGAATTTAAATTTTTAAAACATAAGATTGAAGAATTATAAATGAGAAAAGCACAAAACTAACAACTGATACCAGTTATTGATTCAATCTATTGGTACTAGAGCAGTAGAAAACGGCACGTAATAAAAAACACACAAACTAACAACAAATATCTTTCACTTTAAGATGCCATTGTACAAAGTGAACGGTGATCAAACTTGAGGAGCAACGTAACATTTTTCGATTATGCAAAATAGATATGACAAGGGTAAACAAAAGACATTCAGTGAAGCTTATGCCATGCTCAACCTTTTAGAATTAGAATATCGTCTCTATGAAGCTAAACAATAAAAATCCAACAAGAGTTTGGATATTAGTTTGGACAGAACAGGAGAACGTAATCAAAACGAATTTCAAATAACTAACAAAACTGGTTGCCAGTAACTTGAGGTAGTACGGTTCAAAACCAACTTTAATAGTGTGAATGCGTTTGTACTCAATGTTGTAGTGGGTATTACACTGCATACTGACATTTGTTTTCTATAATTGCAAAAGAAACTACAGGAACTTTTTAGAGCCACTGGATTTTCTAATTATACAACAAATATTTTTTTAGAATGTGACTTAAAAGATCAAATGGATGATAAAAATTGAGCTTACCCAATCAGGTAGACATATATTAACAGCCTCAGCGAAATTGAAGCCTTGATTGAATCCAGCATGATAAGCGCGTGGAAATGTCACGACAAACTCTCCACAGTGTTGATCAGTTCGATATATTGGTACACCTTCTGCTTGTAAAATATTCGGGTTTATATTAGTTGTAATGTGATGCAGTAGATCTGGGGCTTGATCAAAAAGTTCTGTAGCGTGCTTCTTCATAGCACGTTCAAAATCATCTGCGTGCAAACGGGATACACCATACCAAGTTTTCGGCTCACCCCTATTTTACGGTCCACAAAAAACATTCCAATTTAAAAGATGATCAAAGTGGATAGTGTTAATAAAAGTTCTAGATCTCCCAACCAAAAATAACTTAACAATGAATAAAAACAGATAGCAGTAAAGTGAATATAAAACGAATTAATGCCTGGCTGTTAAAGAATGTACAACTCATTGTAACTGGGAATGTAAACTGAATTTATGAGTATTTAGTGGTAAGAAAATTCATAAAAATATATAAATATTTCTAGTTTATCAAATTTAGTCAATAATCGCTTCATACGGATCTTATTATTACTAGCCTGAGTTATATGGCTTAATAACACGTATACCTTAAAATGATAGTTTTCCTGCCTCTTCCAGTAGCAATAACTAGTGTTTGATGTGCAGTCTGGCAGCAGTTTTGCCAATAAATTAGTTGAAAGCTAGTGTTTTAGAACTACATAAGGAACTGCATAGTGGCTTCCAAAATGCTCAAACACACGGAACAAGATCATAAAGAGATCAGCGAAAATCTAAATGATAGATGCAGAATGGTACAGAGGTTGCTAATATATATAGACATTTATATAGAGTTATGAGAATAAAAAGGGAAGTTTCATTGTTTACAAGTTAAAACCAGAATCGTGAATCTAGTTACTGACATGGGAGATAGACTCGAGTTCATAAGTGAACAGTTTTTAAAGTCAAATTTACATCAATCATTAAAAACCAACTTCTAACTAACCAATGATTAAAATTGATGGAGTAGCTCCAATGGTCTTCAATATGCCAACAAAAGCTAGAGAAAACCATGCCAACATAGCACCAAGGGATTTTCATGCCGTCTATGTTTCCTTTAATGAACCTCAAGACTGATCTGTTAGTCATCAAAAAATCAAAAGGACATTATTAATCGTTTATTTAACATTTATTGAATAATATGTGATATATGATAAACGAGTTAACAAAATATTATATTTCATACAACTACCGACCTTTTATAGATCATGTTAATCCCAAAGTGAGTCTCCTTAGGTATTTCATAAACTTCTTGAATAATAAAATTGATAATGTCCTGTAGAAGCAATTAATGTTTATTAAATTACGAGTACATTTCAACAGTTTGAAATGTGATAAAGATATCCATTTTGTTAGTTTTCTTGTGCTTAACAATCAAGGTCCCTAATATGGTCACTGTATGAACTTATATGAGAATTTAGAAAGATGAGTTATGTTTATGAATGCTTCAAAAACCAAGAGTAGGTATTCTTTAGAACAGATAAACTGAACAACCAGATAGATAACAAATGAACTTCCAAGTGAAAAGGAATGGAAAAATCTGAAAGTGGAAATGGGCTACAATTTGAAGTGATATACATATAAGGGAGTTTTGAATTATTCATTGAGACAATGATGTATTTTGGTTAAGGATTATGTTGTACGCAATTAGCTCAATTTCAGTCTGTTATCTATAAAGCTACTGTTGAAGTATCGAGTATGGATAGAAAATCGTTACACGAAACCACAAAATTTCAGTTGAAATGAATGGTGCCCATCGAGTAAGAACAAGAAATACTATTTGATTGATTCGATAGTAGTATGTACGATTAGTTTGGAATCTGATACTTAATAGATAAAGTTAAGTGGCTAAATCATAGGGTCATCATCTTATTATAGAATTGCAATAGCTGTAACCACATCCGTGTTGCAATTTATATTTCTAAAATAAACTACGTTAAACCGCATTAAGATTTTTGGTAAATAAACCATCAACGTTATTCAACATACCGATCTAACAGAGGTAATATATTTAAGTTCCAAGGGCTATCAGCGTACTTCTTTGCTTCTGCTAGTTGGGAAGCAGTTCCGACTAAGTTCTTTAGCATTGATTTTGTTGGAAACCCCGACCCCTGAGAACTTGAGTGGATATCAGCACCGTATTCGACGACCACATCATCATTGTACTCCTGTAATATACGCCAGAATTCACGTTCCACTTCCCCGCATGGCACATCCTGTTCATAAAAGAGACATGTTACGTATCCGTTTACAGTAAAACTACTAGTTATGGAATATAATACTTAACTCTCAAATAATATGTACAGATAATATTCTCATTTGTACTTAATGAAGGTATACGTACGATCATATGTTCGAAATTTTAGCAATAGCTTATAAACTAGCCTTAAATCAAACAACCGTCTAGTAAGATGGGACAAAAAGGTGAGTAGCAGATTGGATGAACACTTATCCGATGAGACCATGACATCATCTTACCACGTAACTAATTGTATACCATTTCCCTAAAATAGGTAGAAAACGGAAACGAATTCGGGGAGATCACTGTCTAATGGCTAGTTGTGAAAAGTTAGAAGATTCAGGTAGTCATAAAAAGATTATTAAATAGTTATATTAAAGATATTTCTCATGCTTAGTCAAAAACTGACAGTTGCACAAAGCTAGACTACCTACGTTCACACTACAGCAAAAATTCTCTCAAAGCAAAGTAAAAACGAATCTAGAAATAACTAAGGGGATCCTAAAACTTGAATGACATTCAGGAGCGAAATATTAAACGGAATAAACGATAAAAAACTTGATTTCTCCATAAAAAAATCATGTCGTATTTATGGTACTGAAAATGGGGCAAAGCGATGTGATTCAAATAACACTACTGACCAAATCTTCACCGTCCATAACATTATGACTAGAACCGCTATTTAACAGCATCTTTTTTAATCACGTTGACACTGCAATTTGATATTTGATTTGTTTGCTGAAGCGCTTTACAAATTGAAAGATGAGTAGAGATAAACAGACATGATACATTTGCCGAAGGTATAGATATGTTTACTCAATTTCGTTTACAGGGCTATTCGAGAACACGGCCTAACTCAGATTTTACCGAGTAAACTTACCAGCTTATAACCAACACAGACCTGAAGCGTTTGCGAAATCAAGTCCTTTTTAAACCGATATATAACATTGTTATGCTGTTAGGTTTAGTCAAATATCCACTGAAGGGAGAAAACATACATACAAAACGATGTAGAATACTATAACGAAGCAGACTAACCCAACTTCATATGTTTGTTGAAGAGCAAGAATAACAATCCCGAAGTGGTTATTAGAAAGAGTATGAGTAGCCTCGGTAAAAAAGCATAATATCATGAGATGTTCATGAGGATGAGAAAGGCAAGGTGGATTTACTCGCGCTATGCCGTAGATTTCCCAACGTCTCCCTCAGGGTTATCAACCATTTTCCTTTAACAAATAGGAGATTCCATTCAACCAACTGGTGCTTTTCCAAATAAGTAAGACTAACAGAATGACAGTACATTATTTATGGTTTAGGCCCCCAAATGTCCTGGTACGGCCAAGAGTGGGGAGAGTCCACTCTCCCTCTCCAAATGCTCTCACATGGCCACGCGAATATATAGCCTCTGACAGGGAAGTCCTACTCACTGCCTTCTCGTGGCAGGGGTGTTGTTTACGAAATTGAGAGGACGAAAAGCGAATGTCCGGCGCTTTAACCGGGTTGGTGGACATGGAAAGTTCACCTAGGGGAGTTGGAAAACCCTGATTCCAAACCAATGGTGCACATGGGCTCCAGGATCCTAAAGGAACAAATGGCGTATGAACCAATTATTTGGTCACCGGCTACCATGGGACCGCATCTCCTCACGATGTTCCACTGCCTTGTGGACTAGACCTTCAGGTCAAAGGCTCGGGGTGTGGCCCCCTAAGAAAACCACCCGCTTCAGTCTGGGCACCTGGGCAGTATCACAGCCCTCACACAAATCAAATGAGGTTTATGAGGCGCATATTTATCTGGTGCTTCCTTGTACCAATATTTATGTGTTTAAATAAATAAATAAACCATAATTATAATGAAACCTAGAACTTTACGTGCGATCAAAGGTACACTAAAAGTCATGAATGAATACCTTTGACTTCCTAATTTATTTTTACTAGCATCTATGAATGCACACCTCAACTGAAATGAACAGAAAACAGCTGCAGTGGATGTACAGTTCACCTCCTAGCTTTTAGCTTGACTTGGTAGTTTTAACACCTTGGTTTTATTCGTTCCCTATGAACAATGGTTCGTATTCCTCGTTCACCATTTTTCATTATCATTATCGTTTTCGCTCCTTCGGTTTTACATTCTGTTAATCTCTTTCTGTGAGAATATCAAGTTTAACATTTTTGACTAATGCTGATTTCTGCAAAGTCCCTCACTATTTATGTGTAACTGAGCAAAGAACAAAAACAGAATGTATATCTAGGAAACGATATAAATCTAACGCAATCATACATTAATAAGACATAGTGTATAGTTTGGAATGTTCAGAGCAGTTTGAAAATGTTCGTTGATTATTTCCTAAACTTCAGTTGACGAGTTAAAAAAAAAAGTAAGAGGAAGAGATTTAAATATGAGCGGTGATTCTTATGCTACTGGAGGTGTGAGGGAGGAATACATTTTGTCTACCAATACTTAGGTTACCGTTATTTGTGATACCGGTCGGTCCAGTAGGTAATAAAATAAAAATTATCAGTAGCAGAATCCAGTGTTGTGTGATTAAAAGTAAGCAGTTCAATATTATGAATAAGAGATGAACAGTGATAAATTTAATACACTAACTAATTTTCTTGATATGAAAGCTCAAGGTAGTTTTTCCAGGGAAAGGAAACAACTATTGGCTTTTTCTTTCCGGTGGGACATAGATGAAAAAGGAACATTTAAATTGGAAATAAATGCGAACCTCATCAGTGATGCATTGATATCTGGTATTTATCACTCTTTTGACGTTCCAAAGCACAGTATCAATATGAAGTACATCAACAGATCGCATGCTTTTGTCTGAAAAAAGACTCTTAGACATACTCATTTACTAGAACAAGTGAAAACGAACATCCATAAGTATAAAATAATTAAGAGTGACTGAAGGTCTAGCAACTATATCAGTTGTGAAATCATCCCAGAACAGTGGTTTGAGTCAATATATAAGCATAAAGGACGCAGTATAAAAACTAAGATAATAAAAAAGTGAACCAAAATATCTCGTTCTAGTTAATCCTAAGTGAACATTACTTAAAAGCCACTAACATTGAGATTTATAAACTCACTCATACACTACACTGGAATTACGGTCACATGAATCCAATGTCATCATTAAGGCATGAACACTGGTATATCGCTCAACAACAATTATAGTTAAACAATCCTATCTTGACATGAATTCAAGAAACTATGACTGAACTTAGTGAATACAAGTAACACAAGCACCGAAGAGGAAACTTGTAAGACTAGAAAATAGGAGGAAAATACATTATATTCGAAGATAAACGCGAAAACTTAAGCTCCTTATCAAAATTCATTGAATGACAAGAAGCGATGAAAATAAAACTGCATTACAAGCCATAGAATGAAGCGAAAAATGGCAAACAACTACTGCATCATGCTTACAGTGCATGGGCGTTTGAAATAAGTAGATTTGAATTGATCTGCCATTACACCAAACTCTTGGAGAGAATAAGTCTTGCTCGATTGAGGAAATCCATATACATCTACCGGATGACAACAGATAGCTCTGATACATTCAGGGCATTTCCACTGGCACTTTGGGATGGAACGAAGAGGCGGGTCAAGACAATATAAGTGATAGCAAGCTTGACAGCTATCTGTATCACAGACAAGGAGATTGGTTTCATCATCTCCGTGACCGCAAACGCGACAATTATATTCATCAATCTGTAAACATTAGTGAAACTGAACAAAGTTCTGGAAACTTACGTTCACTTCTGGTTTGAAATCTATTGAGAAAAAAAGTGATAAACCTAGTATTTCTTAAAACCTACTGCTTGGTCGTCCGTCTTCAGGAACAACAGCTTTTCTACCAGGACCAAAAAACTGAAGGTTTTTTAACTCGTTACTGGCGGAGTAATCTATCTTATTTTCCTATTAAACAGAAAAGTTAGTCCCTAGAAATACACTGACTTCCGTTGATTTTCTGCAACGTTTATAACCACTCCAACGACTTCTAGGGTGACAAGTGGTCTAATATTGTTAGAAAAATTAACACAGAACTACCTTGTTGGGTGGAGACGGATATGATACAGCTTGATCGAATGATAGTAGCAGTTTTTCATAGTTTGTCTTGATTGAATGCGCATGACGGCTTTGATAACCCAACTTTTCAGCAATAACAGACCACAATTGATTGTCGCAAGCTTGACGATATCCACCAGCTTCTGCGACGCGTTTGTGAAGAGCATATAGATCTAAGTAGCGTCCACTAATACTAGGTACTCGGATTTTGTCGCCTCCCTGTAGGGTGAAATTAGTTACAAGATGAAAATACCTGTAGCTGAACAAACTTGTAGAGACGACTGATGAAATTCAACTTGATACGAGAATGAGCCTGAGGTTTGATGTGAAAAGAAATAGAAATTACTTCTAGTTCGTACAACCGCTGGATTCGTGGTGTGAATGAAAACTCCTTCATATTGACAGCGAACGGAGGATTCCAACACTGCAAATAAAAGTAAACAGTAATCCATTAGATAGTAAGTATTGATAAGAAAATATATATACTTCATGGGGGATAATAGCATACCTATAATTAGGACGATACACACAATGGTGTAAGCTATACTACTTATTCACGGAATTTTGTCAAAATTAGTTTACAAACAAAATAATTACGGTTATGAAATATGACTAAAATGCCACACAAAGTATCCAAGCCTACCTTGGGAGGGACGATTTTGCATATCCCAGTTTTTATACATATTGGCCGGATTTTCATTAAGTAGCCAAGTGGGTCTTCAAATTCTTCAGGCGTTGGGTAAAACACAGGAGCCTCGGGAGGCGGTACAAAGGAGAAATCGCTAGGCATATTTCACTCCTAAGGGCAGGAAAACGCTTAATGAAGTAAGGAAATTAAATTACAACATTCATACATAAAATCAAATAATAGTCAGTTCTAAGAAATATATGGTACGCAGAACCAATAAATGAGGAAATCATGCGGGGCGTCTGTAGAAGCAGTAGCCATTAGTGCAATGGCGGTACATGGGATTGTCTGGCGGCATTATGAAGTTGAATAGTGCAGAAGTTAAGAGCTACTTCTCTCATATATACACTAGACATGTGTCAGTAATACGTACGATTTTCAAAAATCTACTGACTAATGTAACCCGAAAAACTCACTAGGATGTAATAACCTACTAATCACAAACGACAAAATTATTGAGTTGGGGAAGTCATTAGTCTAGGAAGTTTATGAATTCTTCTGAAACCCTAAATGTATTTAGGATCCAAATGTTTTTACATGGGCTGGAATTGTGTAAAGTAAGAATTATCCATAAGAATTATTGCACTTAATGCAACGTTTGTGAGGATGAGGATGCTCATGCTCATTTCGGACAATGAATGTTTGATACAAACTAAACTAACCTTTACTTAAGATCCTGATTCCCTGTACTTAGCTTTTTGTGTGAGTAGAAGTGCTGGGCAATGGCACCACTTGGGTATTCCTGATTGGCCAGATAAAAAGATTGATGAGAAACTCAGTGGAATTTTTCATGCCTATTCACTTGATTATTAGGGTTATTCAGGTTCATTCCTTAAACAATACTTCCATTAAAACAAGACACATCAATAGCAACACTACTGGAATGTCAGTGATAGCTAGTCAGGTAAATGTTCGGATTAATCCATAATACAATGTATGAGCAATGTAACGCAATTCCTATGTGCTTGAATTTACGAGATTTATGTATTGAGTGTTTTTGTGTTATTTATTGTTAATATCAATACCGGTAATATTGCTACTTATGAGTAATGAAATTAAGGTGAGGAATTATTTATATAAACCGTTTTTCGAGAGGAGCGACATACAAATGGTCAACGTAAGTTCAGCGTCCGGTTGCTAGGTTGTGTTGTCTTTTGTTTCAGTTATTTATTGTGACATAAGAATCCTTTTTTCTAACTTTTCAGCTAACTGCAACAGTTCAAGAGGCGGCAGCTCGAGAAATTACGCGTATTGAACGCATAGGAGCCCATTCACATATTCGTGGTCTGGGATTAAATGATGATCTTGAAGCCCGACAGATCTCTCAGGGTATGGTTGGCCAATGTAAGGCAAGAAGAGCAGCTGGCCTTATACTGGGTATGATACGTGAGGGTAAAATTGCTGGGCGTGCCATACTTCTTGCTGGTCCACCTGGCACGGGCAAAACTGCAATTGCTATGGGTATGGCTCAGGCACTTGGTCATGACACACCATTCACTGCAATGGCTGGTAGTGAAATATTCTCATTAGAAATGAGCAAGACAGAAGCTCTTACTCAAGCGTTCAGAAAGTCAATTGGCGTGCGAATCAAGTAAGTCATCTTTTTCTTATTATTTCCTCAGAGAGGAAGCCGAAATAATTGAAGGAGAAGTTGTGGAAGTCTTAATAGATCGCCCAGCAACTGGAACAGGTGCAAAGATAGGAAAACTAACGCTTAAGACAACCGAAATGGAAACAGTTTACGATCTAGGTCAAAAAATGATAGATTCCCTAACAAAGGAAAAAGTTCAGGCTGGGTAATTTTTCACTAATTATATTGGATTTTTAGTGATGTTATTACTATTGATAAACCCTCTGGAAAAATTACAAGACTAGGTCGATCGTTCACTAGGGCTCGAGACTACGATGCTACCGGTGGTCAAACCAAGTTTATTCAGTGTCCCGAAGGTGAATTGCAAAAACGAAAAGAAGTCGTTCACACTGTTACATTACATGAAATCGACGTAATTAACAGCAGAACTCAAGGTTTCCTTGCCCTTTTTAGTGGAGACACAGGTGAAATAAAGTCGGAGGTGAGGGATCAAATTAACCACAAAGTAGCTGAATGGCGGGAAGAAGGCAAGGCAGAAATAGTTCCTGGTGTAAGTCACGTTTTCTAATTAATTAAGAGCTACAGTCTTATATCTTTCCAAATAATGTTTTGACAGTTCCCAAATGCTTTCTAAATGAATAATGTACAATTCGCATATGATGTTTGAAACTTGATTGAGGCGGAACTATAACTTATGGACGAACCAATCGGGTATAAGATAACAGGTCTCAGATTTTTGCGCGGAATTCACTCATCTATTTGGTTAAATAGAGTTTTAGCATTATAGCTTATGTATGTCCGTGATTAAAACCCTCAGTCTACTTCCTAACCTAAACCATCAAGTGTAAAGCCTAATTCCAGTTCCTCACTTGTTTATAACCCTCATTTGGTCCTAGTTATTGTGTGGACACTCAAGGTCATTTTAACGTCACTCAAAGATCATCCATAAATTATAGTCTCACCCCAACCGGCCAGTGATTAAGTCTTTTACCTGTTGTTAACTCTTACGACTAAATAAATCATTCAAACTTTTCTATTACGGTTGTTTCCTACAGTCCAAAAACTGGATCTTCCTAAATCGACTTGGGTATCACAGTTTAGTCGCGTTAATCGCCTTTTATTTTTCTATTCAGTAGCATATCTATTATTTCCCCCCTGAAGGTCCTGTTTATTGACGAAGTGCACATGTTGGATATTGAATGCTTCTCATTTCTTAATCGAGCCCTTGAATCTGATATGGCTCCTGTGTTAATTGTGGCCACAAACAGAGGTATCACAAGGTAAATTACGTTATATTTATATCCACTATTACTGACCTTGTATAGCACTTGTGATTGTCATAACTCAAACCGATGCATCCATGTGCCAGGTTTTACTTTGTTTATAACTAACTAACTTTCCCCGATTATTTAACAAGAGATATTAAGAAACATGTATCCGAAGCAGTCAGAAACATCACTAGACTGATAGTGTGGTTTGACGTTCCTGACTATCTTAGCTGCGACAATTAATACTATGATTTTTGAATAGCCATATTTTTTAGACATCCGAAACCACACCTCATCCGCGTGGTTTTCCTAAGACAAAAGATCTACTTAAAAATCCTGATCTACAAAATGACAAGCGTTGCTTTTTTCAAGAAAGAGCACTTATTTTCCCACAGACCGAAATCATAAATCCTTTTGGACCTGGCTAAGTAGTCCCAGTTTTTGATGGCCATTGGGTGTTACCGATTAGGCCAAATTGTTAACTGGAGTATAGGGACTTTTGTTCACCGTTTTTTGTCCCGGATCACTCAAATCATTTGGTCCGTTAAAAATTACTAAGGTATAAATTTAAATAAGTATATCAGATACTAGTTACTGAATGTATTTAGCTCTGATGCACAACATGACTTTGGGAACCTGTCAGAATAAAACTGTAAACCGACTGCAATTACCACTTCTTCACTTTATCCTCAAAATAAAATCGGCTTTTTGAACAAGTATGTTTTTGGTTTCAGTCCATATTTATTATTTGGACCAGTGATATTAGGTGGCTGCCCACTTAAAGCAGTCATTAATTGTTGGGTCTGTTTACTCAAAGTGGCAAACCCTATTAATCAAGAATTTCTTTCCAAGTACACTTGTGGTTTGATCAAGTTTACTCCTACATAATTCATGCACCTACCTAAGGACAAATAATTGTTATCTAAGTTGAGCTCTAAAAGTATCCATTGTTTTAAAGCCTCCAAGCTACTGCTTTTCACTACCGAATTTTCAAAGACTGATCTATCTAACTAAACAGAAATATTTGTTTCAGCTTGTTATTTTATGCGTCATAACTTTTTTACAGAATTTTATACCAAAGATAGACCTGTAACGGTTTCGAACTAGCCTGAAGATTCCTTGTGTGCTTGATAGAGCATTAGCAAGGAAAGCTGGGCAGAAGAGAAAGCAAAATGCTGAGCCGACGCCTGAGTAAGCACACCAAATGCACTTACATTTAGTATTAAAAGCAATTGACGATAATCCCTAGTGTGCAATTAAGACAATGCAACAACCGTAACTAGATTTTATTTATTTGAACACATAAATATTTGTACAAAGGGGCACCAGATATATATGCGCCGCACAAATCTCATTTGATTTGTGTGAGGGCTGTGATACTGCCCGGCTGCCTAGACCGAAGCAGGTGGTTTTCTTAGGGGGGCACACCCTCAGCCTTTGACCTAAAGATCTGATCTGCAAGGCAGTGGAGCATCGTGAGGAGATGCGGTCCCATGGTAACCGGTGACCAACGATTGATTCATACTCCATTTTTTCCCTCAGGATACTGGAGCCCGTGTGCAGCATTTTTTTGGAATCAGGGTTTTCCAACTCCCCTAGGTGAACTTTCCATGTCCACCAACCCGGTTAAAGCGCCGGACATTCGCTTTTCGTCCTCTCAATTTCGTGAACAACACCCCTGCCACGAGAAATCATTAAATAGTACTTCCCTGACAGTGGTTGTATATGCGTGGTCATGTGAGCATTTGGAGAGGAAGAGCGAACTCTCCCCACTTTCGTCTGTACCAAGAACTGACGTAATGACTATTCAATCACAATTATTTTCCTCCTGGTAAAATCAAACACAATGCATCGGACAAAGTATTCACCACTGAAACTTAGATATTACATAACTTTTGGGAATCCCATGGACCGTTCAATAAATTCGGGATTTTAAGTCTCAGTTCTTTGTATTTGACATCTAAGTTCCATTTGAATCTCCTATTATATCGTTAAATTTATTAAGTTTCCATAACTTACTTTTCACTTTATGTTCTTGTAAAGCCTAATAATTTAACTTAACGCGATCTTGTCCTATTTTATCCGTTCACACATCTGACTTTGTCAAATGGCATGGCAGTCTTTGATTCACTTTGAATGTGTAGGTTGATTTGTCCCTTGTCTTCATTTTCTAGTGTTTTATGTAATACATTTTGATCATTTATTTATGAATGACTAAAACTCGTTGATAAGAAATTGAATCAACTTGTTCATTGCCATTTCTTTTAAAATTGTGAAGAATTCGTGGTACTAATTATCAGAGTCCACACGGAATACCTATTGATCTTCTTGATCGTCTCCTCATCATTTCAACTGATTCGTATACAGACAAAGAAATCCAAGCAATTTTGAAAATTCGTTGCGAAGAAGAGGATGTTGATATTTCGGAAGACGCACTGGTCGTTCTTACCCGAATTGGTATGCAGACGTCCTTACGTTATGCAATCCAACTGATAACCACTGCAAATTTAGTGTGTCGAAAACGCAAGGTAAGCTTACTTCCTTTCCCAATAATCGTTACTTACGGTTACGTGCCTTATGAATTTTTGTATTCCCAATGTAATGTGTGTTAGTCATTTGCTTAGAGCATATAGTTATATAACTTAAAGTGGCGTATGATTTAGGACCTAAAGCCTCTCATATAGAATGTTTTCATATTTTCTGGTAACTGTACACATAAATGGCGGCATTTTATCCATTACTCTACCTAATTAATCCAAGCTGCAGTTCAGAAAATTACAGTGAAATAACCTACAGTCCCATTACCTGCAACAGAATATTTATGTTTGGGGTTTCTCCTACTCGCCTGACTGTTGCTGCTACCTTAACGTAGTGGTTGGGCCTACCTTTCGTAATCAACCAATTGATACTACGTCTAGCAGCCAGAGGGTGATAAAAAAGATGGACATATGTGTAAACCACTGGTATCAGTATTTTAGTTATGGAACCTGAAGTCTTCAACTACGGACTATAGTTACCTTGTGGAGTTTCGTTGTTTGAGCTGGGTGGTTATATCTACATCTCTGTGTACAGCAACCAACGAAATTCCAGAACTTAGTACGTCTATTTTGCCTTGGTTTGGGTGCCCCTACCCATATTCTTATCTACTACTATGAGAACCAATATAATGCACCGGAGCTAGTGGTGTCTTCGAATGAAACATGTGTTACAAGCACATTAGTGAAGGTTCGGAACAAATGATCTACCCCTCCTAATTAGCAGTCTGCCCCAAAGACCAACATCATTTACCGCATGGTTTCAGCATACGCCAGCTACGCTTTGAAGACATTTAAGATCTTATACTAGCAACTCAACCAATTCTTTTACCTTCAAAACCATATTTCACAATCCTAAGGAAATAGATATAGTATTACTTTAAGCTATACTTGCTCTTGTGAAAAGTCGTGTAAATTAGCTGTCATAAACAACTGAGATGGTACGTCACACTTTAATTCGACATCAAACTCAATTGCAGTAAGAACCACTACTGTCTTGACCAGCATAAACGATGAAGTACTAAGATGTTCATTGGTCAAGTCAAAGGTCATTAAGACTGTTGGTGATCGGGCTTGCCTATTGTAATGAATCAATCAAGCTATGCTGGCTGGAACAATCGTTCCTCAAAGTCCAACCATGCCAGACAGGTCGGTTGAAGAGCGGTAAGACCGAAAACAACAAACCCAAGGTCCGAAGGTGAAGTCGTACTGCCAACTGTACAGAGGTGTGACGGTAGTAAGGTGTTTCCTTTGGTCAGTCAGTCACAGCGTAGAACTTCGTACTTACATACATCAGTTCGTGTTGTCGTACGACATTAGCACAGAGATACAATTGTCGTTTCAAATCTCATAGTGGTAGAAGTAGTAAGAGTATAAGCAGTAATCGGAAAGATTAGGGTTTGAAGATGCTATTCAAGGAGTATGATACAGTGAAATAAATTTGGAAAGAGAAAAAAGATAGAGATATGAAGAGTCCAGAAGATTATAATTTGGTAGAACACGGAGAGTGGATGAACCTTCCCCATTGCATACGATTTTGAGCCATGTCATTCAAGATCTCTAACCATCGGTTGTTATCATCTCGCGGATCCCAACCAGGTAGTCTACATCTACCAACATGGCCCAATCCACTTGTTAGTGACTTCATGGATTTGTGCCGCGTTTTGGTCTGGCCGCCCCTAGCCTTCTTCCAACCTACTCCTACACCATAAAACATTGCACGTCGGGGCAGTCGGTAGTTGGGCATCCGTAACACGTGTCCCAGCCATCTCAACTGATGAAGTTTTACTACTTCATCAATCGATTTGCCATCTTTACCTAGCACCCATTTACTAACAACTTCATTACTTACTCGGTGGACCCAGGATATACGAGCAATGCTTCGAAGACACCTATGATCGAAAACTAGTAGCCTACGAATATCCTCTACTCTTGTCGGCCATGTTTCACTGCCATAAAGTCGGACGGAACGAACTGCTGCGCAGTGAACCCTTCTCACCTACTCCATAAATGACGCAAGTTGGCGAAAGCTAGACGAGCCTTCTGTATCCGTGCTGAGATTTTGTCATACACCAGACCAAAAGGGCTGATGAGACTCCCAAAATAAATGAAGCGGTCAACACGCTCAACTACTTCGCTCCCTATCATTAGTTCGGGTGTCGCTGCAACCCAATCTTGAAGTAACATTTTGCACTTCGAGGGAGAGAATCGCATCCCGAACATGCTTGCATTGTTGCTTATAGCGGTCAGAAGACTCTGCATTTCGTCAGCGTCTTCACCAAATAGAAGTATGTCATCGGCGTATTCTAAGTCAACAAGTGAGTCTCCTGGTAAAAGTTCAACTCCTGGAGATTTAGATGATGGAAGTTTTATCTCTAAAAGCATGTTAACGACAAAGTTCAGTAAGAATGGAGAAAGTGGACAGCCCTGATGAACAACACTTGAGGTAATCAATTCTGATGACAGTTCGCCGTAGGCTCTAACTCGACCAGTTGTGTTCGAGTAGAGAGCCTTTATGAGGTTAATGTACTTTTTTGGTACTCCTTTTAGTGACAAACACTGTCATAGAACCTCACGATCAACAGAATCAAATGCCGCTTTAAGGTCGAGAAATACTACTATTGTGGGACGTCTGAATGTGTGTCTATGTTCTAGGACCTGACGTAGAGTGAATATCTGGTCTATACAACCACGTCCAGGTCGAAAACTAGCCTGACTTTCTCTAGTCTGCTCTTCACGAGCTTTGGTTAGGCGTCGACGTATTATAAAGGCTAATATTTTAGACACTATTAGTCAAACTGATCCCTCTGTGATTGTCACAAGAGGACTTTTGTCCTTTCTTATAGACTAGCACAATCAGTGATTGGGACCAGTCAGATGGAATTACGTCCAGTTCCCAGATTCTACCTAAGACCTCAGTCAATCTCACTGCTAATACTGTACCACCATCCTTAAAAATCTCAGGGGTAAACCTGTCAGGGCCTGTTCCTCTCTCACTTCAGATTTCCTATAGCTTTTCCAACATCGTAAAGAGTTGGAGGACTTACATTAACTTGCTATTCAGGTCGACTGGGAATTGTGGGAAACCGAAGTGCGGCTGAAGGCCAGTTGAACTGATCGTTAAGGTTTTCTATCAATCAATCCAATCTCCTGGATTAAGAATGAATAATATGTCCATCTTTTTCCGAGATAGTTTCGCTGACAGTTGGGTTCCTAGTACCAGTTTCTTTCATTAGTCTGAACAGTTGTCTGCTGTTACTTATTGCCGCTGTCTTTTCCATCTCTCTTGCTTTCACTATCCACCACTGTTCGCGATCATTGCATAGGCTTCTTGTTAGCCTGTGCTTAAGTTGACTCCGCCCTCCGTTATGTTCAGAGCCAGATGGGATGGGTTTTCGAGCATCTATCACTGCGGTAGACGCTGCTGAGATCCAGTGTTTCTCCCTAACCTTATGGTTTACTTTACTAGCAGATATCACTGCTGTTTTCACAGATTTTCGGATGTCATTTCACGCTGATTCGGGGTAAGCATAACCTACATGGCTGCCTAACTGTTTTTCTAGTTGTTCCTGAAATATATTCTTAGCTTGCTTATCATTAAGTAGAACCCTAAGAGGTTTCCCTGCAGTGTCTTTCCTGCGTCCAGTAAGACGCAGACAGATACGTGCTCGCACTAGAGCATGATCTGAGTCTAAACCTGTGCTCCAGAATGAGCGACAGTCTTCTATCGAGCCCCTCCATCGGTGGCTGATAGCGATGTGGTCTAATTGGGTCCAACGTTGGAACGAATTTGGGGGTCGCCATGTCAAAAGACATTTTTCCTTGTGCTTAGAGTTAGCATTTGCAAGAAACAAGCGGTTATCTGAGCACAGCTGCAACAGACGGTCACCATTATCTGTTCTTTGTGTCACGACACCATAAGATCCACCCGGGTATCTTTCCCTTTCGCCTAGTTTGCCTACTTGAGCATTAAAGTCATAAGCCACTATTACTATATCAGAGCGCCTAAGTTTTCAGAGAAGGTTGGAAAGCTTTCTGTTAATCTCATCTTTTCCATCATCTGAGCTTCAGTCAATGAGAGAGTATGCAGGGACGATCAAGAGGCAACGACGAGTACCCCTATTTTTCCGAGTCTCTACTGTTCCGTTTAGTTGGACAGCACATAACGACTGTCTACTGGGATCCAGTCTAAAAGAGCTAGTTCTGCCCTAGGACTTAATGCTATACTTACTCCAGCGAGGCCACGGGAAGCAGTATCAGGGCTTCCAGATACACGAAGCGTGTATCGAGATGGTTCTTTATTTTGATATGGTGAGGTCAAGTGAATGACGCTACTCGGATCTTGTATGCGCGTTTCGGAGACGCAGCACACATCGATGGTGCAGGATTCTAAAGTCTTAGCTAAGGAGGCCTGTTGTCCTATATGACACAATGTTCGGACGTTAAAAGTTCCTACATGTTGTTTAGAACGTGGTTTCAGGAGACCAGGAATAACGTTCCTTGTACTTGAATCGTTTGTCCTAGCGGTGCGAGGTGATAAAGGGACGTGAGAAAGGTTTGTCGTGGAGATAAGAGAGTTATTAGGCGGTGTAGGAAGGATTTGAAAGTGACCAACTTGGTCTCGTGTGTTGTTACTAGTATGAGGGCTGATGTCACTTTGCGGGTGTCCGTGGAAGGGTATTTCTTGAGGAACCTGAAAAAGAAGTTGGATTAATGTTGGTCTTAACGACCTGGGAACGTGACCGCAGAGTCCAAGGAACAACTGCTTGAGGCCGGTCACTCACGGCCTTTTTGTGGGGGATTTTTGATGTGTTAGCTCCGTTCTTCAAAGGGCCTTACCACCGAAGACGAAAATCCGTGTGGTAAGGCAAGGCGTGACATTTTTAGGGTCGACCTTTTCTAACCCTTTCCTTCCTTGTGAAAAGGCAGCATCGCTGCAGATGCTGGTTGTCCGAAGGAAACACCTTACTGCTGTCACACCTCTCTACAGTGAGCAGTACGACTTCGCCCTCAGACCTTGAGTTACTGCTTTTAGTGTGACCGTTCTTTAATCGACCTGCCTGGCATGGTAGAACCTGCAGGGACATTCGTTCCACTCAATATATCTCGGTTGGGTCATCACGATAGGCAAGCCCGACCACCTCATAAAGGTAGCAGTTACAGTTGGGATTCAGACAACCAGCATAATAGCGATGCTGTCTTTCCACAAGGAGGAGTGGGGTTAGAAAAGGTCGACCCTAAAAGTGCACACCCCACCTTATCCCACGGGTTTCCGTCTCCGACGGTAAGGTCCCAACAAGTACGGAGCTAACACGAAAACTACTCACACAAAGCTCGTGTGTGACCGGCCTTAGGCAGTTGTCCCTTGGGCACTGCGGTTACGCCCTCAGGTCGCTAAGACCACCTCGAACCCAATTTCCTTTTCAGGTACCTTTAGAAGGACCCTTCCACGGCATAGACAACCGGGAAGTGATAACCGCCCTCGTACCTCTAACAACAATCAAGATCACTGTATTCCTAATCAATATCCCTCTTCAATTCGGACTATTCGTCTTACCTCGACTTTCAACACTAAACTTCCTCTTTCGGTTTCCTCCTCAAGTGTAACCATGGCCAACGATTCTAGTGCGCAAAACAGTGTCCCAGGTCTAATAAAACCTCGCTCCAAACTACACATTGGAGCCTTCAACGTACATACCCTAAGTCAAATCGGTCAACAGGCCTCCTTGACTAAGACCCTAGAATCTCGTACCATCGATGTATGCTGTGCCTCCGAAATACGCATACAGGATCCCAGTGTAGTTATTCACTTGATCTCACCTCGCCAAAATGGAGAGCCAACGAAATACACCCTCCGTGTATCTGGCGACCCCATGACTAGTTCTCGTGGACTTGCAGGTGTAGACATAGCACTTAGTACGAGGGCAGAACAAACACTATTAGAATGAATCCCTGTTAACAGTCACCTATGTGCTGTCCGGCTGAATGGCTCCGTAAGAACTCGGAAGGACAGGGACACATATCATTGCCTTTTCGTCGTTCCTGCCTACGCTCCCACTGACTGCAGCCATGATGAAGTGAAAGATGACTTTTAAAGAAAGCTCCCCGAGCTTCTTCAGAAAGCTAAGCGCTCAGACATAGTAGTCGTAGCAGGTGACTTTAATGTCCAGGTTGGCAGCTTAAATCAAACAGAAAGACATTAAGGTGGGTGTTTTAGTATTCCGGCTCAACGAACCGATAATGGTGATCGTCTGTTGCAACTATGCTCAGACAATTGTTTATTTTTAGCAGGCACTAACTTTAAACATAAGGAGAGACATCGCCTAACATGGCGACCACCTGCACCAAACCAACAATGGACTCAAATAGACCATATTGCCATCAGCCATCGTTGGAGAGGCTCGATGGAAGATTGTCGCTCATATTGGGATACTTGTTTAGACTCTGATCACGCTTTAATACGAGCACGCATTTGTCTGCGCCTCACTGGACGCAGGAAAACTACACTAAGAAGACCCATTAGGATTGAACTGGAGGACGAGAAATCCAAATGTAAATTCCAGGAACAACTGAGTTCACATCTAGGCAGTTCTGTAAACGAGACTGACCCAGATGCTGCTTGGAAAGACATACGAACAGCTGTGAAACACATCTATTAGTAATTTAAACCATAGGGTTCCAAAAAAACCAATGGATTTCTTCCAATTCTATTTCACTGATAGATTCGGGTAAATTCATCCCATCAGGCTCTGAACACGACGAAGAGCGTCAACAAATCAAATGTAGGTTAACCAAAAGTCTAAGGAACGACTGTAAGCAGTGGTGGGCAACGAAAGCAAAAGTGATGGCAAAGGCGGCGGCCATAGGTAACACCAGACAGCTTTTCAGACTAATAAAAGAAACTGGGATTCAGAAGTCAAGTGTAAGTGAAACGATCTCGGAAACAGAAAATACTCTTATCTGCTCTCAGCCCAGACATTTAGAACGATGGGCAGAACACTTCAAGGAGCAGTTCAGCTGGCTTTCAGATACTCTAAAACTACCCAACCATTCCCAGATAGCCTGAATGAAACATTGAAGTAGATCCCCTGACTCTACCTGAAGTTCGAAGGGCTATAGTTAATCTGAAACGAGGAAGAGCAGCTGGTCCAAATGGATTGGCTTCAGATGTACTTAAATATGGTGGTCCAATTTTAGGTTGACTAATATTTTAGCTAAAATCTGAGATCTGGATGTAATCCCATGTGATGTGACTGGTCACAATCACTGATTGTCCCAATATATGAGGGGTCCAAATCATCCTGTGATAACCATAGAGGGATTAGTCTGACTAACATAGCATCTAAAATACTAGCCTCAATAATTATCGGGCGCCTAACTAAGACTCGTGAACTGCAAACACGAGAAAATCAGGCTGGCTTCAGACCTGGTCGTGGCTGCATCGACCACATGTTCACTATTCGTCAGGTTTTAGAGCACAGACATGTTTATCGGCGTCTGACAATGATAGTTTTTCTTGACTTAAAGCAGCATTTGACTCTATAGACCAAGAGGTTCTGTGGCAGTGTCTGTCACTGAAAGGTGTGCCTCAGAAGTACATAAACCTTGTGAAGACTCTTTACTCGAACACTATTAGTCGAGTAAGAGCTTATGGCGAACTGTCATCTGATTTCGCAACCTCAAGTGGTGTCCGACAAGGCTGTCCACTATCCCCATTTGATCTCCTACCAGAAGGTCCAGTTATTGACTTAGAATACACAGATGACATAGTCCTGTTTGATGAAGACACTGATAAAATGCAGAGTCTTTTGGTAACACTGAGTAACAATGCTCTCTAAATGCAAATTGTTTCTTCAGGACTAGCCTGCGTCGACAACTTCACTTATCTTGTAAGTCTGATCAGCCTAATGGGTTGGTGTCTCACGTAATCTCTGTACGTATTCGAAGAGCTTGATTGACCTTCGCCAACTTACGTCACCTATGGTGAAAGCGAGATATCCATCTATCAATTAAAGGACGAGTATACTGCGCGACTGCTCGTTCTGCTCTACTTTACGACTGCGAAACGTGGCCATTAATGATAGCAGATGCTCGTAAGCTACTAGTATTCGATCACAGGGTATTAAGAAATGATGGTAAATCAATTGACGAGGTTGTAAATCTTCATCAACTGAGATGGTTGGGCCACGTGTTGCGTATGTCTGAACACCGACTACTACGACGCGTAATGCTGAATAATGTTGAAGATAGATGGAAGAAGGTTAGGGGCGGCTAAACCTAAACGTGGTATCAGTCCTTGAAGTCACTAACTTCTGGTCTTAGCCATATTGGTAGACGCAGACTACTTGGTTGGGGTCTGCGCGACTATCGTAATCAATGCTTAGATACTGAGTAACATGGCTGAGGTATATGCACTCTTTGTGATCCCTTAAACTGTAAAATTAAAATAACTTTCTACCAACTAATTCTTTCCCCCTGTATTGTATCCTTATACACAACCTTTCTTTTATATATTGCTACCATTGAATTAACTATTTCTATGGGTTTGGTGTTCATCTTGTTGTGTTAATAAGGTGTGGCAACTTGGACCGATGCATATATGTGCTTGATCCTACGTTGTAGTTGGTTGATTGTTTCAAAGATCGGATATGTAGTTTAAGCCAGTCTTATATTTTTAAACTTCTGTCGATGGATTGTTTGAGTCAAGATACTTAATTCTTCTACCGAATTTTAATTAAGATACATTACTAGGTTTTCAATACGACCAGTTTTATCTTGATTATGTTTTTCCTATTTTATCTCAGGGCTTAGAAGTCAGTAAAGAAGATATACGAAAGGTGTATTCTTTGTTTATGGATGAGGCTCGCTCCACTCTTTTTCTCAAGGAATATCAGCAAGAATTTATGTTTAATGAAATATCTGAAATACAACCCTCCATTTCAGGTTTGTTCTTTTTGTGATCTATCTTTAGCATTATAGTTATAAGATGATTTTATTTTATTTATTGATCTTTCATTGTTGTAATAATCAAAGTCGTGCGTAAGTCACATTCCTAGTTCGTGCAAAATAATCAATAATAGCAGTTCATGTAGTCAAACTTTGATCTAGTGATTGAGTCTTTGCAAGAATTTTGTTGATTTTCTACTCTGTAGGAACTGAAAAGTATGGTCTAGCATTATGTCCTTAAGTATAAATTGCTATTCTGGACTGAATTTTGATTGACAGTCGTTTGTGTGCTGTCTGACTAAATTGAACAGTAAGAACTCTGAAAGGTATGGACACACACCGCTTTGACTAATTGCAGTCAGGATGACTTGCTTATGCCTGTTACCCTTTACGGAGGTGCATAGGCCGCTCACTAGCATTCTCCATCAAACCTTGTCCTAAACAATCCTTCACAGTTCTCAGTTCCTATTCATCTTTTACATGTCTGCTTCGCATTGTGTTCTTCGGTCTTTCTCGTTTCCCTTCAGGATTCCAAGTCAGCACTTGCCTCGTGATGCAGCTTGATGATTTCCGCTTCCAGCGTCTTTTCCTAATTTCCCCCTCCGTTGGAACCTGGTTTGTTCTCTCACAGTAAGCTGTTGGTGATGGTATCCAGCCAATAGACATTAAGTATCTTGCGTAGACAATTGTTTATAAGTACTTGTACATTTTGATGATGGTTACGGCAGTTCTTGGAGCTTCAGCTCCGTACAGTAGGACTGTCTTGACGTTCGTATTGCAGATTGTGATTTAGATATTGGTGGACAGTCGTTTTGAGTTCCATACGTTCTTCAACTGTAGGAATGTCGCCCTTGTTTTGCCAATCCTTGCCTTTACGTCTGCGTCAAATCTTCCACGTTCATCGATGATGCTACTCAGATAAGTGAAAGTTTCCACCTCTTCCAGAGTTTCTCCATCAAGTGTGATTGAGTTGGTGCTCTCTGAGTTATATCTGAGGAACTTGGTTTTCCTTTTTTGTATGTTAAGGCTGCTGCTATAATGGTTGTCTTCATCTGCATTTTTTGGTGTGTATGGGATAGAAGAAGGGCTAGGTCATCTGCGCAGTCCAAATCGTCTAGTTGCATCCAAGCTTTCTACTGTATCCCGCACTTCCCCTCAAGTGTGGAGGTCTTCATAATCCAGTCAACCAAGAAAAAGGGGTAGAGTAAGGAGCCTTATCTGACCCCGGTCCTCACCGCTCAGCTGTCTTTCATTCACCACTTTTCAGTGTAGTCCGTCATATGAATTCCGGATGATGTTGATGATGTTTTCAGGTACACCATATTGTCGAAGACGTTTCCATAATGTTCTTCTATCCACAATGTCAAATGCTTTCTCATAGACAAGGAAGTTAATGTACAGTGATGAGTTCCATTCAATTGATTGTTCAACTATGATCCGTAGTGTCGCGATCTGGTCTTTGCACGACCTATCTTTACGGAATCCAGCTTGTCGATCTCGAATTTGGGCGTCTGCTGTGTCTTTCATCTGATTCAGCAATACTCTGTTGAAAACTTTTGCTGGTACCGATAATAGTGTGATACCTCTGTAATTCTCACGTTTACTGAGATCTTTCTTTTTCCGCCGTCGTTGCTGATTCTCACATGTATATCTGCCTGTCGGCTTTAATGCTCTCCTTCGCTTGCTTGTTTGCTTCTGTGTAGTCTGCTTGTACCTTGACTTTCGTGTTCAGTTGTTGTTAATTGCTATTTCCTTGTTTTTCCTTTCTTCAAACTTGTTCAGAGTTCCTATAGAGATTCATTCATTATGATGATGTTTCTCGCGACCCGAAACCTCCTGACACGTCGAAGTTATTGCTTCTTTGATCCCTTGGCAGTTGTCCTCCATGGTAGTTTCTTCTTTCAGTAGATCCTGTAGAGCTTGGAACCCGTTGTTGAGAGTTATCTTGAATTCGTTGAGTTTGTTAGTATCGCGAATGAAGGCTGTATTGAACCTTTGCTATACCGTTTTCCTAGTTGTCCAGTGTTTATTTAGCTTCAGTTTCATCTTGGCCACAACCAGGTGGTGATATGAAGCTATGTCAGCTCTTCTCCTTGTTCTCACATCTTCCATTGTCCTTCGGAGTTTTTTGTTGATACAAACATGATCTATCTGGTTCTCCGTGATGTGGTCTGGTGAGATCCATGTAACTTTGTGTATGTGTTTGTGTGGAAATATTGTGCTTTCTATAACCAATTTCTTGAATGCACATATATTTGCGAATCTCACCGTTCTCGTTATTTTCTCCCAGTCAATCCATGTCGTCACATGATGTCTTCATAACTGTTGTTGTTCATTACGACTTAGGCGTTTAGATCTCCTATCAGAACTGTCAGGTGCTTTCTTGAGCACTTCGCTATGATCGATTGCAGCCTCTCGTAAAACTGGTCTTTATCTTCATCATTGGTGGGTACATAACATTGGGTAACATTCATTGTGATTCCCTCCTTTGTTTTGAATGATGCTTTGATGATCCTGGATCCATGAGACTCCCATCCTACAAGTGCATTCCGTGCTTCTTTGGATAGCACCAGAGCAACTTCCTAAGTGTGTGGGGCATTTTCCTCTTCGTGACAGGAGTAAGGCAGCATCTCTTTCGTACCTAACCTTTGCTGTCCGGCTTGGGTCCGATGAGTTTCGCTGGTTCCGAGTACTGTCAAGTTGTATATCCACATTTTCGCAGCTATTTAACTAATCCTTTCGGTCTCCCACATAGTGCGAACATTCCATGTACTCATGTTAACTGTTGCTCTGGTTGTTAGAAGGGGCATCAGTCTCGTGACTTCCGAAGAATGTGGGCTTTCATCATGAGGTGTCATAATTCTTCCTTGAACTCGGAGGGCAGATTTTAAGTGGTTTAATCTGGTTAGTGTTTTTTTTTAGCAAGGCTGTTCCCAACACGCCTTCTTTTGCGGGCTTGGGAACGGCAGTAGTCCTAGGAAAGCTAATTGTGACTGGCAACTCCATCTATTTTTGGATAGCCATTTATTTCTAGCAACGTATAAAGAAAGCAGGTATCAAAAATCTGACTCTTAGTAAGACTATCTCAGACAAAGATGGGACTGTTATTATTTTCTTTCAATTCAGGGAATTAGACCGATGGGTAAACCGTTTTAGGAGACAGTCCAGCTGTCCTTCAGCTACCTAATATCTCCCTTAACTCTCAGTGAGAATAAAAATACTCATTAATCTAAGGCAGTGGATAGCAGCAGATCCAGATGGATTACCTCTGGAAATCTTTTAGGATCGTAGACCGATTTTAGCAGTTTGATTGACAGAAATATTAATGGAAGTCAGAGGACTCGGCTATTCTCAATCACTGATTGTCTCAGTCTATAAGCAAGGATAAAGCTCCTCTTGTAACAATGACAAATTAATCAATTCGACCAATAACGTGTTTAAAATCTTAGCCCCAACAATCTAACATTTAACTAGTCCTCGTGAAGGGCAGACCGGATAAAGACACTTTGGTTTCAAACCTGGACGTGCATACGTAGATAAGGTGTTCTCCCTTCGTCAGGTTCTGGAACACGGATGTACTTTCCGACATCTGACCTTAAGATAATGTTCAACCCCGTCTGCTGAAGTTTCTGTATTAGTGTTGTCAGGTGTAGGAGTGGGTTTAAGCAAAGCTAGGAACATGTATCAGGTTCTACGTTGCATATAACAGACTGACTCAAACAAAACAATGATATTTTCCTCGAATAAGGTTACACCTGGGTCATTCGTTTGTCGTATCCAGTCATTTCGAAATTTAAATAAATAAGCATCCTTGTCAGTTCAGCTCTGTTGGATCGTTGAGTTAGGAGTTCTGTCAATAACTTGAAGCATCAAACATAGTTTTGAAGGGTGTGATAATGTACATCAGATTGGCTTATGCGATGAATCAAGGTAACTATTCGGTTACTGACTGAAATGAATGTATTTTTTTTATACTACAACCATGCAGTATGTGCTAATGCCCTAAAACGACAGAACCATAAACTTAGAAATGATATTTCTTGTCCAGTCACAGACATTTCGAGGTTTTGTTAGAAACCGTCATTCTACTTAAGTATGTTTGCAATCGTAATGCTTTCAATGCGTAATGACATGTTTTTCATGTTCCTTTTATGTAATGTTGTTTTTGTTTTTTTATATTGCCAGGTGACAAACTTAATGCGTGATTAATATTGACTCAGTTTTCTTTTTGAACATAATCATATGGACAGATAAAACCTGATGCATTATTTTCGACTTTACGCATTTGTTTGTATTCTTAAAGAACGTCTTTGTTTGAAGCAAAATAAATAAATTATGCATAAGATCTTTTATAATTGGTGTTTGCGTGAAACGGAAAAGTTGTATGTTCGTTAACAAAATGACTAAGTGTAATTTGTCGATTAACGTTGTTTGGAGCTTTCTCTGCACGTATTCGAAGAGCTTGATTGGCCTTTGCCAACTTACGTCACCTATGGTGAAAGCGAGATATCCATCTATCAATTAAAGGACGAGTATACTGCGCGACTGCTCGTTCTGCTCTACTTTACGACTGCGAAACGTGGCCATTAATGATAGCAGATGCTCGTAAGCTACTAGTATTCGATCACAGGGTATTAAGTCAGTCAGTCAGCTACAACATAGGACCAGGCACACATATGCATCGGTCCAAGTTGCCATATCTCGTTAGCACAACAAGATGAACACCGGATTCGTAGAAATAGTTAATTTAGTGGTGGTAGTATATAAAAGACAGGTTGTATATAGGGATATAGTATAGGAAGGAAGAACGTTATGAAGCAATTTTAATCTTAAAGTTTAAGGGAAGACAAAGAGTGTATATACCTATGCCATTGTGATCGATTCTGAGCCGTGTCACCCAGAGTCTCCAACCATTGGTTACGATAGTCACACGGACCCCAACCAAGTAGTCTGCACCTACCAACATTGCTAAGACCAGAAGTTAGTGACTTCAAGCACTGATGCCACGTTTTGGTTTGACCGCTCCTAACTCTTTTCCAACCATCCCCTACACTAGTCAGCATTGCGCGTCGTGGTAATCGGTGTTCAGGCATACGTAACACGTGGCCTAACCATCTCAGTCGATGAAGATTCATCACCTCACCAACTGATTTACCGTCATTTCTTAATACCCTGTGTCTAACCTCACTATTACTTACCCGGTTAACCCAGCAGATGCGAGCAATATTTCTAAGGCATCTGTGGTCAAATACTAGTAACTTACGAGTATCTTCTACTCTTAATGGCCATGTTTCACAGCCGTAAAGTAGAACAGAGCGAACTGCTGCGCAGTATACTCGTACCTTAATTGATAGACGGATATCTCGTCTTCGCCACAGGTGACATAAGTTGGCAAAAGCCGAACGAGCTTTTTGAATCCGTGCTGAGATTTCGTCAGACACCAACCCATTAGGCTGATCAGACTTCCAAGATAAGTGAAGTTATCTACGCGTTCGACTACTTCGCTCCCTATCCTTAGTTCAGGTGTTGACGCAGGCCATTCCTGAAGTAATAATTTACATTTAGATGGGGAGAAACGCATCCCAAACATCCTGGCATTATTACTCAATTCCAACAGAAGACCCTGCATTTTGTCAGTGTCTTCACCAAACAGGACTATGTCATCTGCGTATTCTAAGTCGCTTAGTGGACCCCCTGGTAGGAGATCAATTCCTGTAGATTCAGTCGAAGAGAGTGTTATTTCCAGCAACAGGTCTATAATGAAGTTAAACAAAAGTGGGGATAGTGGACAGCCTTGTCGGACACCACTTGAGGTTGCGAAATCAGATGACAGTTCGCCATAAGCTCTTACTCGACTAATAGTGTTCGAGTAAAGAGTCTTCACAAGGTTTATGTACTTCTGAGGCACACCTTTCAGTGACAGACACTGCCACAGAACCTCTTGGTCTATAGAGTCAAATGCTGCTTTAAGTCAAGAAAAACTATCATTGTCAGACGCCGATAAACATGTCTGTGCTCTAAAACCTGACGAATAGTGAACATGTGGTCGATGCAGCCACGACCAGGTCTGAAGCCAGCCTGATTTTCTCGTGTTTGCAGTTCACGAGTCTTAGTTAGGCGCCCGATAATTATTGAGGCTAGTATTTTAGATGCTATGTTAGTCAGACTAATCCCTCTATGGTTATCACAGGATGATTTGGACCCCTTATATATTGGGACAATCAGTGATTGTGACCAGTCACATCACATGGGATTACATCCAGATCTCAGATTTTAGCTAAAATATTAGTCAACCTAAAATTGGACCACCATATTTAAGTACATCTGAAGCCAATCCATTTGGACCAGCTGCTCTTCCTCGTTTCAGATTAACTATAGCCCTTCGAACTTCAGGTAGAGTCAGGGGATCTACTTCAATGTTTCATTCAGGCTATCTGGGAATGGTTGGGTAGTTTTAGAGTATCTGAAAGCCAGCTGAACTGCTCCTTGAAGTGTTCTGCCCATCGTTCTAAATGTCTGGGCTGAGAGCAGATAAGAGTATTTTCTGTTTCCGAGATCGTTTCACTTACACTTGACTTCTGAATCCCAGTTTCTTTTATTAGTCTGAAAAGCTGTCTGGTGTTACCTATGGCCGCCGCCTTTGCCATCACTTTTGCTTTCGTTGCCCACCACTGCTTACAGTCGTTCCTTAGACTTTTGGTTAACCTACATTTGATTTGTTGACGCTCTTCGTCGTGTTCAGAGCCTGATGGGATGAATTTACCCGAATCTATCAGTGAAATAGAATTGGAAGAAATCCATTGGTTTTTTTGGAACCCTATGGTTTAAATTACTAATAGATGTGTTTCACAGCTGTTCGTATGTCTTTCCAAGCAGCATCTGGGTCAGTCTCGTTTACAGAACTGCCTAGATGTGAACTCAGTTGTTCCTGGAATTTACATTTGGATTTCTCGTCCTCCAGTTCAATCCTAATGGGTCTTCTTAGTGTAGTTTTCCTGCGTCCAGTGAGGCGCAGACAAATGCGTGCTCGTATTAAAGCGTGATCAGAGTCTAAACAAGTATCCCAATATGAGCGACAATCTTCCATCGAGCCTCTCCAACGATGGCTGATGGCAATATGGTCTATTTGAGTCCATTGTTGGTTTGGTGCAGGTGGTCGCCATGTTAGGCGATGTCTCTCCTTATGTTTAAAGTTAGTGCCTGCTAAAAATAAACAATTGTCTGAGCATAGTTGCAACAGACGATCACCATTATCGGTTCGTTGAGCCGGAATACTAAAACACCCACCTTAATGTCTTTCTGTTTGATTTAAGCTGCCAACCTGGACATTAAAGTCACCTGCTACGACTACTATGTCTGAGCGCTTAGCTTTCTGAAGAAGCTCGGGGAGCTTTCTTTAAAAGTCATCTTTCACTTCATCATGGCTGCAGTCAGTGGGAGCGTAGGCAGGAACGACGAAAAGGCAATGATATGTGTCCCTGTCCTTCCGAGTTCTTACGGAGCCATTCAGCCGGACAGCACATAGGTGACTGTTAACAGGGATTCATTCTAATAGTGTTTGTTCTGCCCTCGTACTAAGTGCTATGTCTACACCTGCAAGTCCACGAGAACTAGTCATGGGGTCGCCAGATACACGGAGGGTGTATTTCGTTGGCTCTCCATTTTGGCGAGGTGAGATCAAGTGAATAACCACACTGGGATCCTGTATGCGTATTTCGGAGGCACAGCATACATCGATGGTACGAGATTCTAGGGTCTTAGTCAAGGAGGCCTGTTGACCGATTTGACTTAGGGTATGTACGTTGAAGGCTCCAATGTGTAGTTTGGAGCGAGGTTTTATTAGACCTGGGACACTGTTTTGCGCACTAGAATCGTTGGCCATGGTTACACTTGAGGAGGAAACCGAAAGAGGAAGTTTAGTGTTGAAAGTCGAGGTAAGACGAATAGTCCGAATTGAAGAGGGATATTGATTAGGAATACAGTGATCTTGATTGTTGTTAGAGGTACGAGGGCGGTTATCACTTCCCGGTTGTCTATGCCGTGGAAGGGTCCTTCTAAAGGTACCTGAAAAGGAAATTGGGTTCGAGGTGGTCTTAGCGACCTAAGGGCGTAACCGCAGTGCCCAAGGGACAACTGCCTAAGGCCGGTCACACACGAGCTTTGTGTGAGTAGTTTTCGTGTTAGCTCCGTACTTGTTGGGACCTTACCGTCGGAGGCGGAAACCCGTGGGATAAGGTGGGGTGTGCACTTTTAGGGTCGACCTTTTCTAACCCCACCCCTCCTTGTGGGAAGGCAGCATCGCTGTTATGCTGATTGTGTGAAGGAATTACCTCACTGCCGTCACACCTCTGTACAGTCAGCAGTACGACTTCGGACCTTGGGTTTGCTGCTTTTAGTCTCACCGCTCTTCAACCGACCTGTCTGGCCTGGTAGGACCTTGAGGAACGATTGTTCCAGCCAGTATAGCTCGATTGGTTCATCACGATAGGCAATCCCGACCACCACGTCAAGGTAGCAGCAACGGTCGGGACAGGGGGGAGTATTAAGGAATTATGGTAAATCGATTGACGAGGTTGTAAATCTTCATCAACTGAGATGGTTGGGCCACGTGTTGCGTATGTCTGAACACCGACTACTACGACGCGTAATGCTGAATAATGTTGAAGATAGATGGAAGAAGGTTAGGGGCAGCTAAACCTAAACGTGGTATCAGTCCTTGAAGTCACTAACTTCTGGTCTTAGCCATATTGGTAGACGCAGACTACTTGGTTGGGGTCTGCGCGACTATCGTAATCAATGCTTAGATACTGAGTAACATGGCTGAGGTATATGCACTCTTTGTGATCCCTTAAACTGTAAAATTAAAATAACTTTCTACCAACTAATTCTTTCCCCCTGTATTGTATCCTTATACACAACCTTTCTTTTATATATTGCTACCATTGAATTAACTATTTCTATGGGTTTGGTGTTCATCTTGTTGTGTTAATAAGGTGTGGCAACTTGGACCGATGCATATATGTGCTTGATCCTACGTTGTAGCTGACTGTTTGGAACGTATAGTAGAACATTGCGGACAGGTTAGTTTCTGAACTTCTATGATAAGTGATTGAACGTTTACCAATATGTTAAATCGAATACTTATGAGGAATATGTTTCATGTCTAAGTTCGATAAGCGGATAAACGCAACAATGTTTACAAAAGAGATTAGCCTTCGTAAGAGTTTTGAGTAGATATTATATCTATATACATAGTCAAAAAAAGACTAGAAGAACTTCGGTAAAGAAATCAATGGTATTTTCCATACTCATGACTAAATCTAACCAGTCTTGTGGAGTTACTTGGATCGGAGAATATGTCAAGGTTACATGAATGACTAATGGTAAAACTTTTTCGTTAAGGTTCTCTTATTGAAAAGTAATTCTACAAACGACAACTTGGACGGAAACTATCTTGAAGATCATAGCTAATAGTCCTAAAACAAAATGTTAGAAAATCCTATACAAGTGAAGAGTACATTATTCACAATTTCTTAACTGACACCATAGCAATTAATTCAAGCATTCTTTAATCTTCTAACATGTTACTTGTTCTCTACAGCTTATCAAGACTAATGGATTTCTATTAATTGTAAATTACAATTCTGTATTAAACTAAAATAAGGTAAATTTACATTACAAATAAAAGTGATGGATATTAATCTGTACAACACACATCCAATTGTTGATCATACAAAATGTGACATTGGATCATCGCGATTTACTTTAGTACGATAATAAGCTTCCATCTCTTCTGCAGTAGGGGCTTTAACGTCAGCAAGTGAATTATATGGTCGTTTACGCTCATCCATTGCAAGATATTCATCTACTGCTTTCAAACGTTCTTTTTCTTTTCTTATTGCTTCTTGAATTAGTCGTTCTTGTACTTGTTCTATACCTTCCACTGATTCTCCGGAGGAACTTGAGCTACTATGATTTCGCTTACGTTTGTGCTTGTTCTTAGAGGACTTTTTGAGATGATCTTTCCGTTTCTTCTTTTTATCAGCACGCTGAATACGAATACGCTCACGACGCGCTTCAGATCTTGCTAGTTCTTTACTTTTATTTTCTATGGTTTTCGTATCTGTAGGATGCTCCTCTATATCTTCATCCAATCCAAATCTAGAACGTGATTGTTCCATAACTGCTTCCCGAAGGTGATCATTCTCGTTTACACAATCCAACATTTCTTCCGAAGAATCACTACTAGAACTCGAGGATGAGCTTGAACTAGAACAACTTGAAGCAGATTTGCTCTTGGCATGTTTACGTTTTTTGTGCTTCAAAACATTTTTATTTGTATGATTGTCCAGGTTAACTTTATTGCCAGAGTCAGTGTCGGCATCTGTAGGCATAGGTGGTGGCTTTAGCAACGCCACAGCTGTTGGTCCATCTGGGACTTCCGGGAAATTTGTTTCTTTGCTTTTTTCTCCTAAACAGTATGATTCCTTTATGAGCGAGTGACAACATCGATAGCCCCATTGACCATTGAACCAATATGAACCCCACACACTCTGAAAAAATAAATGACGAAAAATCAAAAAGTTTAGCCTCTAAATTGTTCGTTTCATTAACACAATGTCTATCGGTTCACATTATAGTCAAGTCCGCCTGGAGTGGAATAAAACATATCCATATCAGCACTACGCAAACAAACTATCAAATAACTTCATTTAAAATATCTCAGCTAAAAGCGTATGTCAAGCTTCGGCATACACAGATGAGGAAAATTTACTCATACAAGCAACAGAAAAAATGAAACCAAGTTTCTGGCTCTTGTTTCACCATTACAAGTTGGTGTCATATCTAATTGTATTAAATACAACTCCATAATGAAAAATAGACTTTTCTACACAGAATACGAATCAACTAATTTTCAAAAAGAGGATTGGATTAAAGATGAGGTAGATACCCAGAAAACTGGATTACAGAAACTTTAGTGTAAACATGAAAAAATATGCCACCTGGTATCAGAGAAAGAGGAGAAACCTTTAATTAGAAATCCTTAAAACGAAAAGATAAACACTTACTGTATGATTGTTGTTGAAGACATCTTCTTCATAACGGGATTTGACTGTTGGTTTTTCAGCTCCCCTGATCATACGACCAGTAGGAGAATATTCAGCATATGATTCCCACTGACCAAGTATTAATTCTTTCGGAATCGATTCCAAATGTTCATGACCACCATAACGTTCAAGAATTTCTGCACGTACTTTATTTTGGACATCACATTTAGCTTTAGACACCTTTTTAGCTAACAATTCCAGACGAGTTGGATCTGCCTAGTATTTTTTTAAAAGAAAGATTCACTGAATTAGTCATTGTTGAGGATTAAGGTGTAGTAATTCTGACAAGATTTGGTCGCTAAAATGAAGGACACAATACTGATAGATAGATGATATGCAGTACTCACGAGGTTGGATTTTCGATGCATGCCTTCAATGAACGGACATCAGGAAGACATGACAGCTCTCCAGGAAAGTACGAATTTGTACCTGTCGAAATAACGTGATCATACAGAAAATAATAAACAAGTGATTGGAAGATACGGATTTCTCAAGTCACTCGGGTGCTGACGAAATTAGGACCCGACTCTTGGTTTAAAGTGTTATATATTGGTCAGTTGTAATTGAAATACCCTAAGTTGCCATACCAAATCAACACAACATTCCTAGCCAGCCGTGAAATTCTTATTAATGAGATAGTGAGAAGACCATTAAAAAACATATGAATATTAACTTTGGAAATACACTTACTTGTAAATGGACATCCAAACCCAGCTTGTCGTGCATCTCCCAAGCAAATACTTGTCGATCAATCATGTCCTGAACATCCCCATCATAACGAACAAAATTATCTCCAGCAAAAGGAACTTCGGATTCAGGTTTTCCACTATTTTCGAAAGGATTACCACGCATAGCACGGGTTTTGGAGTCATAGTAGGCACTGTTAGGATCCAAATTGAACAAGTATTTAGCAGTATCCTCACGAATACGCAAATTACGGATGGATTGACGTTGTTTACTATCAAACTTTTGGCCAGGCATATCTAGCTCATCACCATATTTGTCACCATCTTCGGCATCGAAATCGTCATCCAAACTAGGTTTTGCGGCAGAGGCTGCAGGTTCTTCCTGATAAGACATAAAATACCGTAAAGGGGCCCTTAAACGCGAAAAGACAGATAATCAAAATACTTATCATATAAATTCCACAAAAGCTTAGTCATTTTATTCTACCACTTCCACAGCTTTTTGACGTGAGTCTTCAAGCATTTCTAGTCAGACTGAAATATGATTCATAAAGTGTGTCGCAACCTAAAATAATTAGGACTATGTTTTCAATTAAATATGTGCAGTGTAACTGAAAAGCAACTATTCTAATAGCAGCGGTGACCATTTTACTCAACATAGTATGAAATGCGCATCAAAAAATATATACAGAAACCTCTTCTATTCTTTATATAAACTATAAAAATATGCAGGAAGGTAAAAAAAGTAAAATCATACAAACTTGAGTAAGTTTTGTAGGACAATGAACAACCCCTACGACGTCGAATAAAATGTATGAATGTTCATAAGTACGTGTTTAATTAGGTCAGCCTTTCCAACAGTTTGATGCATAGAATATGTGCCACATAAGATAGAGCTTCCGTATTTTTCTTTGGGTGAATGAGTTCTAACATATTTGCGTCTTGTTATACTAGACAGACGAAGGGAAAAATATAGGGCGCGTGGTTTTTATTTAACAGAATAACACCTGTCAGTTGTTCAGTAAATTTTAAATATTTACCCACAACCATATCCATCACAACATTCACTACTTACCCTACTAATAGCTTTCATGCCAAAACAATCTGCAACAGAAGAAACTGGAATCTACACAGTTAGACCTTTACATGCTTAAATTTGTTTTTGGTAAACGATAGCGGATCACGTAAAAAAGGGACGAGGAGAAACTTCTTTAGGTGCACCAACTTTGGTTAACGAAGAAGTTTAACACTTTCCTCCATAAACGGTAAATTGTTCAGCTACAGAAAATAATAGCGTGGCTAGTTGGTTATCACCCCTATGTACGCTATTGATGGTATGTTGTCACTGCCTTTTTTCACTACTTCCTCACCTTCGTACGTACCAAGCGAATAAACACCTCTGTATTCACCTCATTAATTTTCTCTAACCTGTAGATAGTTACCCGGAGTTCTTGGGACATGAAATTTTGGAATAATTTATGGTGTTCTTGTTGAGATCATGAATCGACCAGTGTTAGACGGCCATTGAAAACCTGGAAGCACTGGGCGGCCGTTTAGTCCTAGTATGGGACTGCTCATCAGTGAGCATCCACTATACCGCACGCGGGACTCGGACCCAGGACCTTCGGTCTCGCGCGGACGCTACTGTATGCATTATAAACAAGATTGTATAGCTTCAGCAAATTACATCATTCAAAAGAAAATTCTCTTTATTACATTTTTATTATTTCGTCTTTGATCACAAAGTAAATTTTTCTAATCGTATTTTTAAGTAGAAACAAACTGTTGAATGAGAAAAACACGTTCAAGTTGTTAGAAAAGAAAATTAGCAGCAGACTTAAACATCTATTTTTATTTACGAGAAAACGTCATGGACCCGTTTCCATCGCACGATATACATGATTCAGGAAGTACAACTAGGATTTTGTATTTATCTTTGTGTGCAAACTCTTGAGCATATACGGTTTGTTCTGTTGAAATACAGATTGTGAATAAAATAGTAGTAGTAAAAAGATTAGGAATTGAATGGAGCAACATCTAAGGACAATTCGGAATCCAGCATCCAAGACAAAAGGTGCACCAATCGGTACCACTGTTAACGATTCTGAGAGACGTCATTCAAAGTCTTCAATGACTGGTTATGATAATCGTACGGACCCCAACTACGTAGTCTGTATCTACTTATATGGCTTATTACAACTGTTAATGATTTCATAGGCTGGTGCTACGTCTTGGGTTACCCGCGAATTCTAAATCAGCAAGTGGATCTCCTGGTATGAGGTCAACTGAAAAGTTAGATAACCAGAGAGTTATCTGTAAAAAAAATGTTTGCGACGAAGTTAAATGAAAATGAAGGAAGTAGACAGCTTTGACGAACAACACGAGGTTGACAATTCTGATGATAGTTCACCACAAGCTCTAATTCGACCAGTAGTGTTTGAGTAGAGAGTCTGTATGAAGGTTGATGTACTTCTTTGGCACGCCTTTTAATGACAGGCACTGACACAGAACTTTCCGATCGACGGGGTTGAACACTGTCTTAAGGTCAGTGAATACAACTATAGTCGGACGTTGGATAACTTGTCTATGTTTCAAAAACTGAAGTAAGATAATTTATTTTATACATAAGCCTGGAAAAATATAGGTATTTAGTTTGCCCGTTTAATAATTAGGATATCTACGAAAAAAGAACAATACTCACCTGCCCACCACTTCCTTCTGCTGCCTTAGCTAATTTTTCTTCCAATTTTTTTGCTTTGGCTATTTTTCTTGCTTCCTCGAGTCTCTGATACTCTTCAAATATTCTTTTATGTTCCGACGGATCATATCCATTCCATCTATCACGTTTACCTTCGTAGTCCAAATCTAGGGTTACTTGCTGGCACTCATCTCCAGCAATATCAAGACCAGTATATTTCGCACCAACCTAAAAATTAAGAAGTGCATTTAATGTGATATATGTATTTAGTTGCTATATCGTATTTCATAACAACCGGCTTTGTAGTAGCAAACTCTTATGTAGCTATAATTGTTATGTTCTGTGATTAGAGTGATGCTAAGTGTAGTCACTAAGGTAACCAATCACAGAAATGTTTGAAATACATCAATCATCGAATCCTATCAAACCGCTGATTTACTTAATCTTCTAAGGTTATCTTTCAAGTCAAATCGGGGCAAAAAATAGATAATAAAATGAAGTAAATCATTCACCAGGTACTAATGTATGAGCCACAGTTTGAGTTTGGGGGTTGACGATACTACCCAGTTGCTCAAGTCAAAGTATGTAAAGCACGGTTCGAACCTGGAAATAAGTGGCTGAAAGTCTAATACCTTAGCCACTAAACCACCACTACACAAGATGGAGCAAACTATTACATAGTATACTTATCTTTTAATAAACAAAAGAACGTATTACCTACCTCATAGGTGGTTTAGGTCGACTAACGATAAGTCGACTTCTAGTATGTGTGTTGGTATTTAGTTTATCATCGAGACACTAGAGCTGATTGGAACTGAATAAAAGTGTGGTCAACGTCCACAGCTATCTCATCTCCTGAGCTTAGGAAGGTTCTGATTTCTTACAAATATACCAATAAAGTTAGCTAAATAAAACACTGCCTAAGCCTACTGAAGTATATGTGTCATTTCGATCAAAAGCATTAGAAACTGGCACAATATGCAACTCTGCCGATAATCTAATCAATCCCAGAATGAGCACTAAAAAGTAAATGCTTTCTCTAAATAATACCAAACACTTATTTACTTACGCTTGCAATACCTCGTGGAGGAGCATAGGTCAACGACTACGATTCTCCAACCAACTCTGTCCTGGGAAATCCTTTCCGGTTGTTTGCTTCCAGTTGTTGATCCTTTTGATGTCGGTTTCCAATTCCCGACACAATGTGTCCCTTGGTCTTCCGCTTCTCCTTTTCCATTCAGGATTCCGAATTAGGGCTTACCTCGGGGTGCGTTTTGATGATTTCCATGATGTGTTTCTTTTCCTAATTTCCTATTTAGCTGGAAGCTGGTTTTTTCTCTGTCATAATAGATTGTTGCTGATGGTATCCGGCCAACGAACATTGATTATCTTGCGTAGAC